>NW_027669086.1:0-142492 GCF_964194185.1 Rhinolophus hipposideros | reverse complement strand
AGGGGTTGGGAGTTGGGGGGCAGGAAGGAGGGACGCACAGGCTGGGTCACGGACTGCGACAGACGCACGGAGGCTGTGTTGAAGTGGCCGCTCCTCCACCGGAGTGCGGTCGCGCCCGGCGTTGGTCTTTGTTAAGGAGGCAGTGCCCGGGGGGTGGGCAGTCACCGTGGGACCCCGGGGCAGGCCTCCAGGGTCTGCGGAGTGACGGTGGGGTCCGAGCCCCGCCCGGGGTCCCGCACGCGGGGGAGAGGCTCTGGCCCAGGCACCCTCCTCCTGTGGGTTTTGGGCCTGCCTGCCTGCCTGCATTTCCCCTGTGGTGGTCTCTCCTGGAGGTTCGGGGAGAGGGCCGCGCGCGCGCGCAGGTGTGGCGCTCCCTACCTCCGCTGCTTTGTCCGGGCTCTTTTGTGGCTTGCCGGGGGGGGGGGGGGGGGGGGGGAGGGGGGGGAGGGGGGGCGGGGGATGGAGGGGCAGCCGCGGGGCGTGGGAGAGGGGCCGCGGTGCCTGCCAGGGGAGACGGAGGCCTCCGGTGGGGTGGGGCGGCTGGGCGTCCCCTACGCCCGCGGTCCAGGGACACCCGGAGCCTCTGTCTCGGGGCCCGGGTGCAGGGAGAGGGATGGTCACCCCTGTGCTCGGCTTTGAGGTGCCAAGGACCGGCACTGCCTTGGCTGGAGAAAGCCGCCCAAGGCCGGTTGGAGGCTGGCGCCTGCAGGCAACCCTGGCTTGGGCTTTGGGGGCGGCGTAGGGGGCGCGGCGAAGGGCTGCCGGTTGACCGCTTGCGCTCGCGGGAGGTAAGAGGACTAAGAAGGGGCTGTGGGGGACAGACCGGGCCGAGGCGCCTGGCGTGAGGCCGGGGCTGCTAGGCTTTATGCCCGGGCGGCGGCCCCGACCCCACCCTCCCACTACCCACCCCCCCACCCCCGACCCCGCCCAGCCCCGCTGGCCAGGGGTCCTGCGCCGGGGTTGGCGGCTGCAGAGGGTCCAGGGGCGTGGCGGCCGCAAAAGGAGTGGCGGGCAAAAGCCTACAGCACCCGGTATTCCCAGGCGGTCTCCCATCCAAGTACTAACCAGGCCCGACCCTGCTTAGCTTCCGAGATCAGACGAGATCGGGCGCGTTCAGGGTGGTATGGCCGTAGACGCTGGGACCGGGCTCCGGCGCCCCAAGAGCAGTCGCCCGGCCTGCGTGGTGAGCGCGCGCCAGGTTGTTGGGCCGCGCCGGCGGCGAGCCTCTCCCCGCTGGCCGGCAACAGTGGCGCCGCGCCTCCCGCCTGCTCCCCGCCTCCACAGGACGCCGCGGGCCTGGGCAGCGGGTTACTCCTTGCCCGCCGAGAGGCCCCTTCTCGCCACCCGTGGCTCCACGGGGCCTCTGCCACTTCCCTGGCGGTGACAGAAGCCAGCGAGACAGGGGTTGGGAGTTGGGGGGCAGGAAGGAGGGACGCACAGGCTGGGTCACGGACTGCGACAGACGCACGGAGGCTGTGTTGAAGTGGCCGCTCCTCCACCGGAGTGCGGTCGCGCCCGGGGCTGGGCTCCGTTAAGGAGGCAGTGCCCGGGGGGTGGGCAGTCACCGTGGGACCCCGGGACAGGCCTCCAGGGTCTGCAGAGTGACGGTGGGGTCCGAGCCCCGCCCGGGGTCCCGCACGCGGGAGGAAAGGCTCAGGCCCAGGCACCCTCCTCCTGTGGGTTTTGTGCCTGCCTGCCTGCCTGCATTTCCCCTGTGGTGGTCTCTCCTGGAGGCCCGGGGAGAGGGCCGCGCGCGCGCAGGTGTGGCGCTCCCTACCTCCGCTGCTTTGTCCGGGCTCTTTTGTGGCTGTGCGAGGAGGGGGGGGGGCGGGGGATGGAGGGGCCGCCGCGGGGCGTGGGAGAGGGGCCGCGGTGCCTGCCAGGGGAGACGGAGGCCTCCGGTGGGGTGGGTCGGCTGGGCGTCCCCTCGGCCCGCGGTCCGGGGACACCCGGAGCCTCTGTCTCGGGGCCGGGTGCAGGGAGAGCGATGGTCACCCCTGTGCTTGGCCCCGAGGTGCCAAGGACCGGCACTGCCTTGGCTGGAGAAAGCCGCCGAGGCCGGTGGGAGGCCGGCGCCGGCGGGCAGCCCCGGGCTTGGGCTTTGGGGGCGGCGTAGGGGGCGCGGCGAAGGGCTGCCGGTTGACCGCTTGCGCTCGCGGGAGGGAAGAGGACTAAGAAGGGGCTGTGGGGGACAGACCGGGCCGAGGCGCCTGGCGTGAGGCCGGGGTGCGAGGCTTTATGCCCGGGCGGCGGCCCCGACACCACCCGCCCACTACCCACCACCCCACCCCCGACCCCGCCCAGCCCCGCTTGCCATGGGTCCTGCGCCGGGGTTGGCGGCTGCAGAGGGTCCAGCGGCGTGGCGGCCGCAAAAGGAGTGGCGGGCAAAAGCCTACAGCACCCGGTATCCCCAGGCGGTCTCCCATCCAAGTACTAAGCAGGCCCGACCCTGCTTAGCTTCCGAGATCAGACGAGATCGGGCGCGTTCAGCGTGGTATGGCCGTAGACGCTGGGACCGGGCTCCCGCGGCGCCCCAAGAGCAGCCGCCCGGCCTGCGTGGTGAGCGCGCGCCAGGTTGTTGGGCCGCGCCGGCGGCGAGCCTCTCCCCGCTGGCCGGCAACAGTGGCGCCGCGCCTCCGCCTGCTCCCCGCCTCCACAGGACGCCGCGGACCTGGGCAGCGGGTTACTCCTTGCCCGCCGCGAGGCCCCTTCTCGCCACCCGTGCTCCACGGGGCCTCTGCCACTTCCCTGGCGGTGACAGAAGCCAGCGAGACAGGGGTTGGGAGTTGGGGGGCAGGAAGGAGGGACGCACAGGCTGGGTCACGGACTGCGACAGACGCACGGAGGCTGTGTTGAAGTGGCCGCTCCTCCACCGGAGTGCGGTCGCGCCCGGGGCTGGGCTCCGTTAAGGAGGCAGTGCCCGGGGGGTGGGCAGTCACCGTGGGACCCCGGGACAGGCCTCCAGGGTCTGCGGAGTGACGGTGGGGTCCGAGCCCCGCCCGGGGTCCCGCACGCGGGAGGAGAGGCTCAGGCCCAGGCACCCTCCTCCTGTGGGTTTTGTGCCTGCCTGCCTGCCTGCATTTCCCCTGTGGTGGTCTCTCCTGGAGGCCCGGGGAGAGGGCCGCGCGCGCGCGCAGGTGTGGCGCTCCCTACCTCCGCTGCTTTGTCCGGGCTCTTTTGTGGCTGTGCGGGGGGGGGAGGGGGGGGGAGGCGGAGGAGGGGGGGCGGGGGATGGAGGGGCCGCCGCGGGGCGTGGGAGAGGGGCCGCGGTGCCTGCCAGGGGAGACGGAGGCCTCCGGTGGGGTGGGGCGGCTGGGCGTCCCCTCGGCCCGCGGTCCGGGGACACCCGGAGCCTCTGTCTCGGGGCCGGGTGCAGGGAGAGCGATGGTCACCCCTGTGCTTGGCCCCGAGGTGCCAAGGACCGGCACTGCCTTGGCTGGAGAAAGCCGCCGAGGCCGGTGGGAGGCCGGCGCCGGCGGGCAGCCCCGGGCTTGGGCTTTGGGGGCGGCGTAGGGGGCGCGGCGAAGGGCTGCCGGTTGACCGCTTGCGCTCGCGGGAGGGAAGAGGACTAAGAAGGGGCTGTGGGGGACAGACCGGGCCGAGGCGCCTGGCGTGAGGCCGGGGTGCGAGGCTTTATGCCCGGGCGGCGGCCCCGACCCCACCCGCCCACTACCCACCCCCCCACCCCCGACCCCGCCCAGCCCCGCTGGCCAGGGGTCCTGCGCCGGGGTTGGCGGCTGCAGAGGGTCCAGGGGCGTGGCGGCCGCAAAAGGAGTGGCGGGCAAAAGCCTACAGCACCCGGTATCCCCAGGCGGTCTCCCATCCAAGTACTAACCAGGCCCGACCCTGCTTAGCTTCCGAGATCAGACGAGATCGGGCGCGTTCAGCGTGGTATGGCCGTAGACGCTGGGACCGGGCTCCCGGCGCCCCAAGAGCAGCCGCCCGGCCTGCGTGGTGAGCGCGCCAGGTTGTTGGGCCGCGCCGGCGGCGAGCCTCTCCCCGCTGGCCGGCAACAGTGGCGCCGCGCCTCCCGCCTGCTCCCCGCCTCCACAGGACGCCGCGGACCTGGGCAGCGGGTTACTCCTTGCCCGCCGCGAGGCCCCTTCTCGCCACCCGTGGCTCCACGGGGCCTCTGCCACTTCCCTGGCGGTGACAGAAGCCAGCGAGACAGGGGTTGGGAGTTGGGGGGCAGGAAGGAGGGACGCACAGGCTGGGTCACGGACTGCGACAGACGCACGGAGGCTGTGTTGAAGTGGCCGCTCCTCCACCGGAGTGCGGTCGTGCCCGGCGTTGGTCTTTGTTAAGGAGGCAGTGCCCGGGGGGTGGGCAGTCACCGTGGGACCCCGGGGCAGGCCTCCAGGGTCTGCGGAGTGACGGTGGGGTCCGAGCCCCGCCCGGGGTCCCGCACGCGGGGGAGAGGCTCTGGCCCAGGCACCCTCCTCCTGTGGGTTTTGGGCCTGCCTGCCTGCCTGCATTTCCCCTGTGGTGGTCTCTCCTGGAGGTTCGGGGAGAGGGCCGCGCGCGCGCGCAGGTGTGGCGCTCCCTACCTCCGCTGCTTTGTCCGGGCTCTTTTGTGGCTGTGCGGGGAAGGGGGGGGGGGAGGGGGGGCGGGGGATGGAGGGGCCGCCGCGGGGCGTGGGAGAGGGGCCGCGGTGCCTGCCAGGGGAGACGGAGGCCTCCGGTGGGGTGGGGCGGCTGGGCGTCCCCTACGCCCGCGGTCCAGGGACACCCGGAGCCTCTGTCTCGGGGCCGGGTGCAGGGAGAGCGATGGTCACCCCTGTGCTTGGCCCCGAGGTGCCAAGGACCGGCACTGCCTTGGCTGGAGAAAGCCGCCGAGGCCGGTGGGAGGCTGGCGCCTGCAGGCAACCCTGGGCTTGGGCTTTGGGGGCGGCGTAGGGGGCGCGGCGAAGGGCTGCCGGTTGACCGCTTGCGCTCGCGGGAGGTAAGAGGACTAAGAAGGGGCTGTGGGGGACAGACCGGGCCGAGGCGCCTGGCGTGAGGCCGGGGCTGCTAGGCTTTATGCCCGGGCGGCGGCCCCGACCCCACCCTCCCACTACCCACCCCCCCACCCCCGACCCCGCCCAGCCCCGCTGGCCAGGGGTCCTGCGCCGGGGTTGGCGGCTGCAGAGGGTCCAGGGGCGTGGCGGCCGCAAAAGGAGTGGCGGGCAAAAGCCTACAGCACCCGGTATTCCCAGGCGGTCTCCCATCCAAGTACTAACCAGGCCCGACCCTGCTTAGCTTCCGAGATCAGACGAGATCGGGCGCGTGCAGGGTGGTATGGCCGTAGACGCTGGGACCGGGCTCCCGGCGCCCCAAGAGCAGCCGCCCGGCCTGCGTGGTGAGCGCGCGCCAGGTTGTTGGGCCGCGCCGGCGGCGAGCCTCTCCCCGCTGGCCGGCAACAGTGGCGCCGCGCCTCCCGCCTGCTCCCCGCCTCCACAGGACGCCGCGGACCTGGGCAGCGGGTTACTCCTTGCCCGCCGCGAGGCCCCTTCTCGCCACCCGTGGCTCCACGGGGCCTCTGCCACTTCCCTGGCGGTGACAGAAGCCAGCGAGACAGGGGTTGGGAGTTGGGGGGCAGGAAGGAGGGACGCACAGGCTGGGTCACGGACTGCGACAGACGCACGGAGGCTGTGTTGAAGTGGCCGCTCCTCCACCGGAGTGCGGTCGCGCCCGGGGCTGGGCTCCGTTAAGGAGGCAGTGCCCGGGGGGTGGGCAGTCACCGTGGGACCCCGGGACAGGCCTCCAGGGTCTGCGGAGTGACGGTGGGGTCCGAGCCCCGCCCGGGGTCCCGCACGCGGGAGGAGAGGCTCAGGCCCAGGCACCCTCCTCCTGTGGGTTTTGTGCCTGCCTGCCTGCCTGCATTTCCCCTGTGGTGGTCTCTCCTGGAGGCCCGGGGAGAGGGCCGCGCGCGCGCAGGTGTGGCGCTCCCTACCTCCGCTGCTTTGTCCGGGCTCTTTTGTGGCTGTGCGAGGAGGGGGGGAGGGGGGGCGGGGGATGGAGGGGCCGCCGCGGGGCGTGGGAGAGGGGCCGCGGTGCCTGCCAGGGGAGACGGAGGCCTCCGGTGGGGTGGGGCGGCTGGGCGTCCCCTCGGCCCGCGGTCCGGGGACACCCGGAGCCTCTGTCTCGGGGCCGGGTGCAGGGAGAGCGATGGTCACCCCTGTGCTTGGCCCCGAGGTGCCAAGGACCGGCACTGCCTTGGCTGGAGAAAGCCGCCGAGGCCGGTGGGAGGCCGGCGCCGGCGGGCAGCCCCGGGCTTGGGCTTTGCGGGCGGCGTAGGGGGCGCGGCGAAGGGCTGCCGGTTGACCGCTTGCGCTCGCGGGAGGGAAGAGGACTAAGAAGGGGCTGTGGGGGACAGACCGGGCCGAGGCGCCTGGCGTGAGGCCGGGGCTGCTAGGCTTTATGCCCGGGCGGCGGCCCCGACCCCA
The DNA here is from genome assembly GCF_964194185.1 of Rhinolophus hipposideros. Classification (NCBI taxonomy): domain Eukaryota; kingdom Metazoa; phylum Chordata; class Mammalia; order Chiroptera; family Rhinolophidae; genus Rhinolophus; species Rhinolophus hipposideros. The sequence goes on along the minus strand of NW_027669086.1, from coordinate 136,067 downwards.
CCCTCCCACTACCCACCCCCCCACCCCCGACCCCGCCCAGCCCCGCTGGCCAGGGGTCCTGCGCCGGGGTTGGCGGCTGCAGAGGGTCCAGGGGCGTGGCGGCCGCAAAAGGAGTGGCGGGCAAAAGCCTACAGCACCCGGTATTCCCAGGCGGTCTCCCATCCAAGTACTAACCAGGCCCGACCCTGCTTAGCTTCCGAGATCAGACGAGATCGGGCGCGTTCAGGGTTGTATGGCCGTAGACGCTGGGACCGGGCTCCCGGCGCCCCAAGAGCAGCCGCCCGGCCTGCGTGGTGAGCGCGCGCCAGGTTGTTGGGCCGCGCCGGCGGCGAGCCTCTCCCCGCTGGCCGGCAACAGTGGCGCCGCGCCTCCCGCCTGCTCCCCGCCTCCACAGGACGCCGCGGGCCTGGGCAGCGGGTTACTCCTTGCCCGCCGCGAGGCCCCTTCTCGCCACCCGTGGCTCCACGGGGCCTCTGCCACTTCCCTGGCGGTGACAGAAGCCAGCGAGACAGGGGTTGGGAGTTGGGGGGCAGGAAGGAGGGACGCACAGGCTGGGTCACGGACTGCGACAGACGCACGGAGGCTGTGTTGAAGTGGCCGCTCCTCCACCGGAGTGCGGTCGCGCCCGGGGCTGGGCTCCGTTAAGGAGGCAGTGCCCGGGGGGTGGGCAGTCACCGTGGGACCCCGGGACAGGCCTCCAGGGTCTGCGGAGTGACGGTGGGGTCCGAGCCCCGCCCGGGGTCCCGCACGCGGGAGGAGAGGCTCAGGCCCAGGCACCCTCCTCCTGTGGGTTTTGTGCCTGCCTGCCTGCCTGCATTTCCCCTGTGGTGGTCTCTCCTGGAGGCCCGGGGAGAGGGCCGCGCGCGCGCAGGTGTGGCGCTCCCTACCTCCGCTGCTTTGTCCGGGCTCTTTTGTGGCTGTGCCGGGGGGGGGGGGGGGGGGGAGGGGGGGGAGGGGGGGCGGGGGATGGAGGGGCCGCCGCGGGGCGTGGGAGAGGGGCCGCGGTGCCTGCCAGGGGAGACGGAGGCCTCCGGTGGGGTGGGGCGGCTGGGCGTCCCCTCGGCCCGCGGTCCGGGGACACCCGGAGCCTCTGTCTCGGGGCCGGGTGCAGGGAGAGCGATGGTCACCCCTGTGCTTGGCCCCGAGGTGCCAAGGACCGGCACTGCCTTGGCTGGAGAAAGCCGCCGAGGCCGGTGGGAGGCCGGCGCCGGCGGGCAGCCCCGGGCTTGGGCTTTGGGGGCGGCGTAGGGGGCGCGGCGAAGGGCTGCCGGTTGACCGCTTGCGCTCGCGGGAGGGAAGAGGACTAAGAAGGGGCTGTGGGGGACAGACCGGGCCGAGGCGCCTGGCGTGAGGCCGGGGCTGCTAGGCTTTATGCCCGGGCGGCGGCCCCGACCCCACCCGCCCACTACCCACCCCCCCACCCCCGACCCCGCCCAGCCCCGCTGGCCAGGGGTCCTGCGCCGGGGTTGGCGGCTGCAGAGGGTCCAGGGGCGTGGCGGCCGCAAAAGGAGTGGCGGGCAAAAGCCTACAGCACCCGGTATCCCCAGGCGGTCTCCCATCCAAGTACTAACCAGGCCCGACCCTGCTTAGCTTCCGAGATCAGACGAGATCGGGCGCGTTCAGCGTGGTATGGCCGTAGACGCTGCGACCGGGCTCCCGGCGCCCCAAGAGCAGCCGCCCGGCCTGCGTGGTGAGCGCGCCAGGTTGTTGGGCCGCGCCGGCGGCGAGCCTCTCCCCGCTGGCCGGCAACAGTGGCGCCGCGCCTCCCGCCTGCTCCCCGCCTCCACAGGACGCCGCGGACCTGGGCAGCGGGTTACTCCTTGCCCGCCGCGAGGCCCCTTCTCGCCACCCGTGGCTCCACGGGGCCTCTGCCACTTCCCTGGCGGTGACAGAAGCCAGCGAGACAGGGGTTGGGAGTTGGGGGGCAGGAAGGAGGGACGCACAGGCTGGGTCACGGACTGCGACAGACGCACGGAGGCTGTGTTGAAGTGGCCGCTCCTCCACCGGAGTGCGGTCGCGCCCGGCGTTGGTCTTTGTTAAGGAGGCAGTGCCCGGGGGGTGGGCAGTCACCGTGGGACCCCGGGGCAGGCCTCCAGGGTCTGCGGAGTGACGGTGGGGTCCGAGCCCCGCCCGGGGTCCCGCACGCGGGGGAGAGGCTCTGGCCCAGGCACCCTCCTCCTGTGGGTTTTGGGCCTGCCTGCCTGCCTGCATTTCCCCTGTGGTGGTCTCTCCTGGAGGTTCGGGGAGAGGGCCGCGCGCGCGCGCAGGTGTGGCGCTCCCTACCTCCGCTGCTTTGTCCGGGCTCTTTTGTGGCTTGCCGGGGGGGGGGGGGGGGGGGGGGAGGGGGGGGAGGGGGGGCGGGGGATGGAGGGGCAGCCGCGGGGCGTGGGAGAGGGGCCGCGGTGCCTGCCAGGGGAGACGGAGGCCTCCGGTGGGGTGGGGCGGCTGGGCGTCCCCTACGCCCGCGGTCCAGGGACACCCGGAGCCTCTGTCTCGGGGCCCGGGTGCAGGGAGAGGGATGGTCACCCCTGTGCTCGGCTTTGAGGTGCCAAGGACCGGCACTGCCTTGGCTGGAGAAAGCCGCCCAAGGCCGGTTGGAGGCTGGCGCCTGCAGGCAACCCTGGGCTTGGGCTTTGGGGGCGGCGTAGGGGGCGCGGCGAAGGGCTGCCGGTTGACCGCTTGCGCTCGCGGGAGGTAAGAGGACTAAGAAGGGGCTGTGGGGGACAGACCGGGCCGAGGCGCCTGGCGTGAGGCCGGGGCTGCTAGGCTTTATGCCCGGGCGGCGGCCCCGACCCCACCCTCCCACTACCCACCCCCCCACCCCCGACCCCGCCCAGCCCCGCTGGCCAGGGGTCCTGCGCCGGGGTTGGCGGCTGCAGAGGGTCCAGGGGCGTGGCGGCCGCAAAAGGAGTGGCGGGCAAAAGCCTACAGCACCCGGTATTCCCAGGCGGTCTCCCATCCAAGTACTAACCAGGCCCGACCCTGCTTAGCTTCCGAGATCAGACGAGATCGGGCGCGTTCAGGGTGGTATGGCCGTAGACGCTGGGACCGGGCTCCCGGCGCCCCAAGAGCAGTCGCCCGGCCTGCGTGGTGAGCGCGCGCCAGGTTGTTGGGCCGCGCCGGCGGCGAGCCTCTCCCCGCTGGCCGGCAACAGTGGCGCCGCGCCTCCCGCCTGCTCCCCGCCTCCACAGGACGCCGCGGGCCTGGGCAGCGGGTTACTCCTTGCCCGCCGAGAGGCCCCTTCTCGCCACCCGTGGCTCCACGGGGCCTCTGCCACTTCCCTGGCGGTGACAGAAGCCAGCGAGACAGGGGTTGGGAGTTGGGGGGCAGGAAGGAGGGACGCACAGGCTGGGTCACGGACTGCGACAGACGCACGGAGGCTGTGTTGAAGTGGCCGCTCCTCCACCGGAGTGCGGTCGCGCCCGGGGCTGGGCTCCGTTAAGGAGGCAGTGCCCGGGGGGTGGGCAGTCACCGTGGGACCCCGGGACAGGCCTCCAGGGTCTGCGGAGTGACGGTGGGGTCCGAGCCCCGCCCGGGGTCCCGCACGCGGGAGGAAAGGCTCAGGCCCAGGCACCCTCCTCCTGTGGGTTTTGTGCCTGCCTGCCTGCCTGCATTTCCCCTGTGGTGGTCTCTCCTGGAGGTCCGGGGAGAGGGCCGCGCGCGCGCAGGTGTGGCGCTCCCTACCTCCGCTGCTTTGTCCGGGCTCTTTTGTGGCTGTGCGAGGAGGGGGGGGGGCGGGGGATGGAGGGGCCGCCGCGGGGCGTGGGAGAGGGGCCGCGGTGCCTGCCAGGGGAGACGGAGGCCTCCGGTGGGGTGGGTCGGCTGGGCGTCCCCTCGGCCCGCGGTCCGGGGACACCCGGAGCCTCTGTCTCGGGGCCGGGTGCAGGGAGAGCGATGGTCACCCCTGTGCTTGGCCCCGAGGTGCCAAGGACCGGCACTGCCTTGGCTGGAGAAAGCCGCCGAGGCCGGTGGGAGGCCGGCGCCGGCGGGCAGCCCCGGGCTTGGGCTTTGGGGGCGGCGTAGGGGGCGCGGCGAAGGGCTGCCGGTTGACCGCTTGCGCTCGCGGGAGGGAAGAGGACTAAGAAGGGGCTGTGGGGGACAGACCGGGCCGAGGCGCCTGGCGTGAGGCCGGGGTGCGAGGCTTTATGCCCGGGCGGCGGCCCCGACACCACCCGCCCACTACCCACCACCCCACCCCCGACCCCGCCCAGCCCCGCTTGCCATGGGTCCTGCGCCGGGGTTGGCGGCTGCAGAGGGTCCAGCGGCGTGGCGGCCGCAAAAGGAGTGGCGGGCAAAAGCCTACAGCACCCGGTATCCCCAGGCGGTCTCCCATCCAAGTACTAAGCAGGCCCGACCCTGCTTAGCTTCCGAGATCAGACGAGATCGGGCGCGTTCAGCGTGGTATGGCCGTAGACGCTGGGACCGGGCTCCCGGCGCCCCAAGAGCAGCCGCCCGGCCTGCGTGGTGAGCGCGCGCCAGGTTGTTGGGCCGCGCCGGCGGCGAGCCTCTCCCCGCTGGCCGGCAACAGTGGCGCCGCGCCTCCCGCCTGCTCCCCGCCTCCACATGACGCCGCGGACCTGGGCAGCGGGTTACTCCTTGCCCGCCGCGAGGCCCCTTCTCGCCACCCGTGGCTCCACGGGGCCTCTGCCACTTCCCTGGCGGTGACAGAAGCCAGCGAGACAGGGGTTGGGAGTTGGGGGGCAGGAAGGAGGGACGCACAGGCTGGGTCACGGACTGCGACAGACGCACGGAGGCTGTGTTGAAGTGGCCGCTCCTCCACCGGAGTGCGGTCGCGCCCGGGGCTGGGCTCCGTTAAGGAGGCAGTGCCCGGGGGGTGGGCAGTCACCGTGGGACCCCGGGACAGGCCTCCAGGGTCTGCGGAGTGACGGTGGGGTCCGAGCCCCGCCCGGGGTCCCGCACGCGGGAGGAGAGGCTCAGGCCCAGGCACCCTCCTCCTGTGGGTTTTGTGCCTGCCTGCCTGCCTGCATTTCCCCTGTGGTGGTCTCTCCTGGAGGCCCGGGGAGAGGGCCGCGCGCGCGCGCAGGTGTGGCGCTCCCTACCTCCGCTGCTTTGTCCGGGCTCTTTTGTGGCTGTGCGGGGGGGGGAGGGGGGGGGAGGCGGAGGAGGGGGGGCGGGGGATGGAGGGGCCGCCGCGGGGCGTGGGAGAGGGGCCGCGGTGCCTGCCAGGGGAGACGGAGGCCTCCGGTGGGGTGGGGTGGCTGGGCGTGCCCTCGGCCCGCGGTCCGGGGACACCCGGAGCCTCTGTCTCGGGGCCGGGTGCAGGGAGAGCGATGGTCACCCCTGTGCTTGGCCCCGAGGTGCCAAGGACCGGCACTGCCTTGGCTGGAGAAAGCCGCCGAGGCCGGTGGGAGGCCGGCGCCGGCGGGCAGCCCCGGGCTTGGGCTTTGGGGGCGGCGTAGGGGGCGCGGCGAAGGGCTGCCGGTTGACCGCTTGCGCTCGCGGGAGGGAAGAGGACTAAGAAGGGGCTGTGGGGGACAGACCGGGCCGAGGCGCCTGGCGTGAGGCCGGGGTGCGAGGCTTTATGCCCGGGCGGCGGCCCCGACCCCACCCGCCCACTACCCACCACCCCACCCCCGACCCCGCCCAGCCCCGCTGGCCAGGGGTCCTGCGCCGGGGTTGGCGGCTGCAGAGGGTCCAGGGGCGTGGCGGGCAAAAGCCTACAGCACCCGGTATCCCCAGGCGGTCTCCCATCCAAGTACTAACCAGGCCCGACCCTGCTTAGCTTCCGAGATCAGACGAGATCGGGCGCGTTCAGCGTGGTATGGCCGTAGACGCTGCGACCGGGCTCCCGGCGCCCCAAGAGCAGCCGCCCGGCCTGCGTGGTGAGCGCGCGCCAGGTTGTTGGGCCGCGCCGGCGGCGAGCCTCTCCCCGCTGGCCGGCAACAGTGGCGCCGCGCCTCCCGCCTGCTCCCCGCCTCCACAGGACGCCGCGGGCCTGGGCAGCGGGTTACTCCTTGCCCGCCGCGAGGCCCCTTCTCGCCACCCGTGGCTCCACGGGGCCTCTGCCACTTCCCTGGCGGTGACAGAAGCCAGCGAGACAGGGGTTGGGAGTTGGGGGGCAGGAAGGAGGGACGCACAGGCTGGGTCACGGACTGCGACAGACGCACGGAGGCTGTGTTGAAGTGGCCGCTCCTCCACCGGAGTGCGGTCGCCCCCGGCGTTGGTCTTTGTTAAGGAGGCAGTGCCCGGGGGGTGGGCAGTCACCGTGGGACCCCGGGACAGGCCTCCAGGGTCTGCGGAGTGACGGTGGGGTCCGAGCCCCGCCCGGGGTCCCGCACGCGGGAGGAGAGGCTCAGGCCCAGGCACCCTCCTCCTGTGGGTTTTGTGCCTGCCTGCCTGCCTGCATTTCCCCTGTGGTGGTCTCTCCTGGAGGCCCGGGGAGAGGGCCGCGCGCGCGCAGGTGTGGCGCTCCCTACCTCCGCTGCTTTGTCCGGGCTCTTTTGTGGCTGTGCGAGGAGGGGGGGGGGGCGGGGGATGGAGGGGCCGCCGCGGGGCGTGGGAGAGGGGCCGCGGTGCCTGCCAGGGGAGACGGAGGCCTCCGGTGGGGTGGGTCGGCTGGGCGTCCCCTCGGCCCGCGGTCCGGGGACACCCGGAGCCTCTGTCTCGGGGCCGGGTGCAGGGAGAGCGATGGTCACCCCTGTGCTTGGCCCCGAGGTGCCAAGGACCGGCACTGCCTTGGCTGGAGAAAGCCGCCGAGGCCGGTGGGAGGCCGGCGCCGGCGGGCAGCCCCGGGCTTGGGCTTTGGGGGCGGCGTAGGGGGCGCGGCGAAGGGCTGCCGGTTGACCGCTTGCGCTCGCGGGAGGGAAGAGGACTAAGAAGGGGCTGTGGGGGACAGACCGGGCCGAGGCGCCTGGCGTGAGGCCGGGGTGCGAGGCTTTATGCCCGGGCGGCGGCCCCGACACCACCCGCCCACTACCCACCACCCCACCCCCGACCCCGCCCAGCCCCGCTTGCCATGGGTCCTGCGCCGGGGTTGGCGGCTGCAGAGGGTCCAGCGGCGTGGCGGCCGCAAAAGGAGTGGCGGGCAAAAGCCTACAGCACCCGGTATCCCCAGGCGGTCTCCCATCCAAGTACTAAGCAGGCCCGACCCTGCTTAGCTTCCGAGATCAGACGAGATCGGGCGCGTTCAGCGTGGTATGGCCGTAGACGCTGGGACCGGGCTCCCGGCGCCCCAAGAGCAGCCGCCCGGCCTGCGTGGTGAGCGCGCGCCAGGTTGTTGGGCCGCGCCGGCGGCGAGCCTCTCCCCGCTGGCCGGCAACAGTGGCGCCGCGCCTCCCGCCTGCTCCCCGCCTCCACATGACGCCGCGGACCTGGGCAGCGGGTTACTCCTTGCCCGCCGCGAGGCCCCTTCTCGCCACCCGTGGCTCCACGGGGCCTCTGCCACTTCCCTGGCGGTGACAGAAGCCAGCGAGACAGGGGTTGGGAGTTGGGGGGCAGGAAGGAGGGACGCACAGGCTGGGTCACGGACTGCGACAGACGCACGGAGGCTGTGTTGAAGTGGCCGCTCCTCCACCGGAGTGCGGTCGCGCCCGGGGCTGGGCTCCGTTAAGGAGGCAGTGCCCGGGGGGTGGGCAGTCACCGTGGGACCCCGGGACAGGCCTCCAGGGTCTGCGGAGTGACGGTGGGGTCCGAGCCCCGCCCGGGGTCCCGCACGCGGGAGGAGAGGCTCAGGCCCAGGCACCCTCCTCCTGTGGGTTTTGTGCCTGCCTGCCTGCCTGCATTTCCCCTGTGGTGGTCTCTCCTGGAGGCCCGGGGAGAGGGCCGCGCGCGCGCGCAGGTGTGGCGCTCCCTACCTCCGCTGCTTTGTCCGGGCTCTTTTGTGGCTGTGCGGGGGGGGGGAGGGGGGGGAGGCGGAGGAGGGGGGGCGGGGGATGGAGGGGCCGCCGCGGGGCGTGGGAGAGGGGCCGCGGTGCCTGCCAGGGGAGACGGAGGCCTCCGGTGGGGTGGGGTGGCTGGGCGTGCCCTCGGCCCGCGGTCCGGGGACACCCGGAGCCTCTGTCTCGGGGCCGGGTGCAGGGAGAGCGATGGTCACCCCTGTGCTTGGCCCCGAGGTGCCAAGGACCGGGCACTGCCTTGGCTGGAGAAAGCCGCCGAGGCCGGTGGGAGGCCGGCGCCGGCGGGCAGCCCCGGGCTTGGGCTTTGGGGGCGGCGTAGGGGCGCGGCGAAGGGCTGCCGGTTGACCGCTTGCGCTCGCGGGAGGGAAGAGGACTAAGAAGGGGCTGTGGGGGACAGACCGGGCCGAGGCGCCTGGCGTGAGGCCGGGGTGCGAGGCTTTATGCCCGGGCGGCGGCCCCGACCCCACCCGCCCACTACCCACCACCCCACCCCCGACCCCGCCCAGCCCCGCTGGCCAGGGGTCCTGCGCCGGGGTTGGCGGCTGCAGAGGGTCCAGGGGCGTGGCGGGCAAAAGCCTACAGCACCCGGTATCCCCAGGCGGTCTCCCATCCAAGTACTAACCAGGCCCGACCCTGCTTAGCTTCCGAGATCAGACGAGATCGGGCGCGTTCAGCGTGGTATGGCCGTAGACGCTGCGACCGGGCTCCCGGCGCCCCAAGAGCAGCCGCCCGGCCTGCGTGGTGAGCGCGCGCCAGGTTGTTGGGCCGCGCCGGCGGCGAGCCTCTCCCCGCTGGCCGGCAACAGTGGCGCCGCGCCTCCCGCCTGCTCCCCGCCTCCACAGGACGCCGCGGACCTGGGCAGCGGGTTACTCCTTGCCCGCCGCGAGGCCCCTTCTCGCCACCCGTGGCTCCACGGGGCCTCTGCCACTTCCCTGGCGGTGACAGAAGCCAGCGAGACAGGGGTTGGGAGTTGGGGGGCAGGAAGGAGGGACGCACAGGCTGGGTCACGGACTGCGACAGACGCACGGAGGCTGTGTTGAAGTGGCCGCTCCTCCACCGGAGTGCGGTCGCCCCCGGCGTTGGTCTTTGTTAAGGAGGCAGTGCCCGGGGGGTGGGCAGTCACCGTGGGACCCCGGGACAGGCCTCCAGGGTCTGCGGAGTGACGGTGGGGTCCGAGCCCCGCCCGGGGTCCCGCACGCGGGAGGAGAGGCTCAGGCCCAGGCACCCTCCTCCTGTGGGTTTTGTGCCTGCCTGCCTGCCTGCATTTCCCCTGTGGTGGTCTCTCCTGGAGGCCCGGGGAGAGGGCCGCGCGCGCGCAGGTGTGGCGCTCCCTACCTCCGCTGCTTTGTCCGGGCTCTTTTGTGGCTGTGCGAGGAGGGGGGGGGGGCGGGGGATGGAGGGGCCGCCGCGGGGCGTGGGAGAGGGGCCGCGGTGCCTGCCAGGGGAGACGGAGGCCTCCGGTGGGGTGGGTCGGCTGGGCGTCCCCTCGGCCCGCGGTCCGGGGACACCCGGAGCCTCTGTCTCGGGGCCGGGTGCAGGGAGAGCGATGGTCACCCCTGTGCTTGGCCCCGAGGTGCCAAGGACCGGCACTGCCTTGGCTGGAGAAAGCCGCCGAGGCCGGTGGGAGGCCGGCGCCGGCGGGCAGCCCCGGGCTTGGGCTTTGGGGGCGGCATAGGGGGCGCGGCGAAGGGCTGCCGGTTGACCGCTTGCGCTCGCGGGAGGGAAGAGGACTAAGAAGGGGCTGTGGGGGACAGACCGGGCCGAGGCGCCTGGCGTGAGGCCGGGGCTGCTAGGCTTTATGCCCGGGCGGCGGCCCCGACCCCACCCGCCCACTACCCACCCCCCCACCCCCGACCCCGCCCAGCCCCGCTGGCCAGGGGTCCTGCGCCGGGGTTGGCGGCTGCAGAGGGTCCAGGGGCGTGGCGGCCGCAAAAGGAGTGGCGGGCAAAAGCCTACAGCACCCGGTATCCCCAGGCGGTCTCCCATCCAAGTACTAACCAGGCCCGACCCTGCTTAGCTTCCGAGATCAGACGAGATCGGGCGCGTTCAGCGTGGTATGGCCGTAGACGCTGCGACCGGGCTCCCGGCGCCCCAAGAGCAGCCGCCCGGCCTGCGTGGTGAGCGCGCCAGGTTGTTGGGCCGCGCCGGCGGCGAGCCTCTCCCCGCTGGCCGGCAACAGTGGCGCCGCGCCTCCCGCCTGCTCCCCGCCTCCACAGGACGCCGCGGACCTGGGCAGCGGGTTACTCCTTGCCCGCCGCGAGGCCCCTTCTCGCCACCCGTGGCTCCACGGGGCCTCTGCCACTTCCCTGGCGGTGACAGAAGCCAGCGAGACAGGGGTTGGGAGTTGGGGGGCAGGAAGGAGGGACGCACAGGCTGGGTCACGGACTGCGACAGACGCACGGAGGCTGTGTTGAAGTGGCCGCTCCTCCACCGGAGTGCGGTCGCGCCCGGCGTTGGTCTTTGTTAAGGAGGCAGTGCCCGGGGGGTGGGCAGTCACCGTGGGACCCCGGGGCAGGCCTCCAGGGTCTGCGGAGTGACGGTGGGGTCCGAGCCCCGCCCGGGGTCCCGCACGCGGGGGAGAGGCTCTGGCCCAGGCACCCTCCTCCTGTGGGTTTTGGGCCTGCCTGCCTGCCTGCATTTCCCCTGTGGTGGTCTCTCCTGGAGGTTCGGGGAGAGGGCCGCGCGCGCGCGCAGGTGTGGCGCTCCCTACCTCCGCTGCTTTGTCCGGGCTCTTTTGTGGCTTGCCGGGGGGGGGGGGGGGGGGGGAGGGGGGGGAGGGGGGGCGGGGGATGGAGGGGCCGCCGCGGGGCGTGGGAGAGGGGCCGCGGTGCCTGCCAGGGGAGACGGAGGCCTCCGGTGGGGTGGGGCGGCTGGGCGTCCCCTACGCCCGCGGTCCAGGGACACCCGGAGCCTCTGTCTCGGGGCCCGGGTGCAGGGAGAGGGATGGTCACCCCTGTGCTCGGCTTTGAGGTGCCAAGGACCGGCACTGCCTTGGCTGGAGAAAGCCGCCCAAGGCCGGTTGGAGGCTGGCGCCTGCAGGCAACCCTGGGCTTGGGCTTTGGGGGCGGCGTAGGGGGCGCGGCGAAGGGCTTCCGGTTGACCGCTTGCGCTCGCGGGAGGGAAGAGGACTAAGAAGGGGCTGTGGGGGACAGACCGGGCCGAGGCGCCTGGCGTGAGGCCGGGGCTGCTAGGCTTTATGCCCGGGCGGCGGCCCCGACCCCACCCTCCCACTACCCACCCCCCCACCCCCGACCCCGCCCAGCCCCGCTGGCCAGGGGTCCTGCGCCGGGGTTGGCGGCTGCAGAGGGTCCAGGGGCGTGGCGGCCGCAAAAGGAGTGGCGGGCAAAAGCCTACAGCACCCGGTATTCCCAGGCGGTCTCCCATCCAAGTACTAACCAGGCCCGACCCTGCTTAGCTTCCGAGATCAGACGAGATCGGGCGCGTTCAGGGTGGTATGGCCGTAGACGCTGGGACCGGGCTCCCGGCGCCCCAAGAGCAGTCGCCCGGCCTGCGTGGTGAGCGCGCGCCAGGTTGTTGGGCCGCGCCGGCGGCGAGCCTCTCCCCGCTGGCCGGCAACAGTGGCGCCGCGCCTCCCGCCTGCTCCCCGCCTCCACAGGACGCCGCGGACCTGGGCAGCGGGTTACTCCTTGCCCGCCGCGAGGCCCCTTCTCGCCACCCGTGGCTCCACGGGGCCTCTGCCACTTCCCTGGCGGTGACAGAAGCCAGCGAGACAGGGGTTGGGAGTTGGGGGGCAGGAAGGAGGGACGCACAGGCTGGGTCACGGACTGCGACAGACGCACGGAGGCTGTGTTGAAGTGGCCGCTCCTCCACCGGAGTGCGGTCGCGCCCGGCGTTGGTCTTTGTTAAGGAGGCAGTGCCCGGGGGGTGGGCAGTCACCGTGGGACCCCGGGGCAGGCCTCCAGGGTCTGCGGAGTGACGGTGGGGTCCGAGCCCCGCCCGGGGTCCCGCACGCGGGGGAGAGGCTCTGGCCCAGGCACCCTCCTCCTGTGGGTTTTGTGCCTGCCTGCCTGCCTGCATTTCCCCTGTGGTGGTCTCTCCTGGAGGTTCGGGGAGAGGGCCGCGCGCGCGCAGGTGTGGCGCTCCCTACCTCCGCTGCTTTGTCCGGGCTCTTTTGTGGCTGTGCGAGGAGGGGGGGGGGGGCGGGGGATGGAGGGGCCGCCGCGGGGCGTGGGAGAGGGGCCGCGGTGCCTGCCAGGGGAGACGGAGGCCTCCGGTGGGGTGGGTCGGCTGGGCGTCCCCTCGGCCCGCGGTCCGGGGACACCCGGAGCCTCTGTCTCGGGGCCGGGTGCAGGGAGAGCGATGGTCACCCCTGTGCTTGGCCCCGAGGTGCCAAGGACCGGCACTGCCTTGGCTGGAGAAAGCCGCCGAGGCCGGTGGGAGGCCGGCGCCGGCGGGCAGCCCCGGGCTTGGGCTTTGGGGGCGGCGTAGGGGGCGCGGCGAAGGGCTGCCGGTTGACCGCTTGCGCTCGCGGGAGGGAAGAGGACTAAGAAGGGGCTGTGGGGGACAGACCGGGCCGAGGCGCCTGGCGTGAGGCCGGGGTGCGAGGCTTTATGCCCGGGCGGCGGCCCCGACACCACCCGCCCACTACCCACCACCCCACCCCCGACCCCGCCCAGCCCCGCTTGCCATGGGTCCTGCGCCGGGGTTGGCGGCTGCAGAGGGTCCAGCGGCGTGGCGGCCGCAAAAGGAGTGGCGGGCAAAAGCCTACAGCACCCGGTATCCCCAGGCGGTCTCCCATCCAAGTACTAAGCAGGCCCGACCCTGCTTAGCTTCCGAGATCAGACGAGATCGGGCGAGTTCAGGGTGGTATGGCCGTAGACGCTGGGACCGGGCTCCCGGCGCCCCAAGAGCAGCCGCCCGGCCTGCGTGGTGAGCGCGCGCCAGGTTGTTGGGCCGCGCCGGCGGCGAGCCTCTCCCCGCTGGCCGGCAACAGTGGCGCCGCGCCTCCCGCCTGCTCCCCGCCTCCACATGACGCCGCGGACCTGGGCAGCGGGTTACTCCTTGCCCGCCGCGAGGCCCCTTCTCGCCACCCGTGGCTCCACGGGGCCTCTGCCACTTCCCTGGCGGTGACAGAAGCCAGCGAGACAGGGGTTGGGAGTTGGGGGGCAGGAAGGAGGGACGCACAGGCTGGGTCACGGACTGCGACAGACGCACGGAGGCTGTGTTGAAGTGGCCGCTCCTCCACCGGAGTGCGGTCGCGCCCGGGGCTGGGCTCCGTTAAGGAGGCAGTGCCCGGGGGGTGGGCAGTCACCGTGGGACCCCGGGACAGGCCTCCAGGGTCTGCGGAGTGACGGTGGGGTCCGAGCCCCGCCCGGGGTCCCGCACGCGGGAGGAGAGGCTCAGGCCCAGGCACCCTCCTCCTGTGGGTTTTGTGCCTGCCTGCCTGCCTGCATTTCCCCTGTGGTGGTCTCTCCTGGAGGCCCGGGGAGAGGGCCGCGCGCGCGCGCAGGTGTGGCGCTCCCTACCTCCGCTGCTTTGTCCGGGCTCTTTTGTGGCTGTGCGGGGGGGGGAGGGGGGGGGAGGCGGAGGAGGGGGGGCGGGGGATGGAGGGGCCGCCGCGGGGCGTGGGAGAGGGGCCGCGGTGCCTGCCAGGGGAGACGGAGGCCTCCGGTGGGGTGGGGCGGCTGGGCGTCCCCTCGGCCCGCGGTCCGGGGACACCCGGAGCCTCTGTCTCGGGGCCGGGTGCAGGGAGAGCGATGGTCACCCCTGTGCTTGGCCCCGAGGTGCCAAGGACCGGCACTGCCTTGGCTGGAGAAAGCCGCCGAGGCCGGTGGGAGGCCGGCGCCGGCGGGCAGCCCCGGGCTTGGGCTTTGGGGGCGGCGTAGGGGGCGCGGCGAAGGGCTGCCGGTTGACCGCTTGCGCTCGCGGGAGGGAAGAGGACTAAGAAGGGGCTGTGGGGGGACAGACCGGGCCGAGGCGCCTGGCGTGAGGCCGGGGTGCGAGGCTTTATGCCCGGGCGGCGGCCCCGACCCCACCCGCCCACTACCCACCACCCCACCCCCGACCCCGCCCAGCCCCGCTGGCCAGGGGTCCTGCGCCGGGGTTGGCGGCTGCAGAGGGTCCAGGGGCGTGGCGGGCAAAAGCCTACAGCACCCGGTATCCCCAGGCGGTCTCCCATCCAAGTACTAACCAGGCCCGACCCTGCTTAGCTTCCGAGATCAGACGAGATCGGGCGCGTTCAGCGTGGTATGGCCGTAGACGCTGCGACCGGGCTCCCGGCGCCCCAAGAGCAGCCGCCCGGCCTGCGTGGTGAGCGCGCGCCAGGTTGTTGGGCCGCGCCGGCGGGAGCCTCTCCCCGCTGGCCGGCAACAGTGGCGCCGCGCCTCCCGCCTGCTCCCCGCCTCCACAGGACGCCGCGGACCTGGGCAGCGGGTTACTCCTTGCCCGCCGCGAGGCCCCTTCTCGCCACCCGTGGCTCCACGGGGCCTCTGCCACTTCCCTGGCGGTGACAGAAGCCAGCGAGACAGGGGTTGGGAGTTGGGGGGCAGGAAGGAGGGACGCACAGGCTGGGTCACGGACTGCGACAGACGCACGGAGGCTGTGTTGAAGTGGCCGCTCCTCCACCGGAGTGCGGTCGCGCCCGGCGTTGGTCTTTGTTAAGGAGGCAGTGCCCGGGGGGTGGGCAGTCACCGTGGGAGCCCGGGGCAGGCCTCCGGGGTCTGCGGAGTGACGGTGGGGTCCGAGCCCCGCCCGGGGTCCCGCACGCGGGGGAGAGGCTCTGGCCCAGGCACCCTCCTCCTGTGGGTTTTGTGCCTGCCTGCCTGCCTGCATTTCCCCTGTGGTGGTCTCTCCTGGAGGTTCGGGGAGAGGGCCGCGCGCGCGCGCAGGTGTGGCGCTCCCTACCTCCGCTGCTTTGTCCGGGCTCTTTTGTGGCTGTGCGGGGGGGGGGGGGAGGGGGGGCGGGGGATGGAGGGGCCGCCGCGGGGCGTGGGAGAGGGGCCGCGGTGCCTGCCAGGGGAGACGGAGGCCTCCGGTGGGGTGGGGCGGCTGGGCGTCCCCTACGCCCGCGGTCCAGGGACACCCGGAGCCTCTGTCTCGGGGCCGGGTGCAGGGAGAGCGATGGTCACCCCTGTGCTTGGCCCCGAGGTGCCAAGGACCGGCACTGCCTTGGCTGGAGAAAGCCGCCGAGGCCGGTGGGAGGCTGGCGCCTGCAGGCAACCCTGGACTTGGGCTTTGGGGGCGGCGTAGGGGGCGCGGCGAAGGGCTGCCGGTTGACCGCTTGCGCTCGCGGGAGGTAAGAGGACTAAGAAGGGGCTGTGGGGGACAGACCGGGCCGAGGCGCCTGGCGTGAGGCCGGGGCTGCTAGGCTTTATGCCCGGGCGGCGGCCCCGACCCCACCCTCCCACTACCCACCCCCCCACCCCCGACCCCGCCCAGCCCCGCTGGCCAGGGGTCCTGCGCCGGGGTTGGCGGCTGCAGAGGGTCCAGGGGCGTGGCGGCCGCAAAAGGAGTGGCGGGCAAAAGCCTACAGCACCCGGTATTCCCAGGCGGTCTCCCATCCAAGTACTAACCAGGCCCGACCCTGCTTAGCTTCCGAGATCAGACGAGATCGGGCGCGTGCAGGGTGGTATGGCCGTAGACGCTGGGACCGGGCTCCCGGCGCCCCAAGAGCAGCCGCCCGGCCTGCGTGGTGAGCGCGCGGCAGGTTGTTGGGCCGCGCCGGCGGCGAGCCTCTCCCCGCTGGCCGGCAACAGTGGCGCCGCGCCTCCCGCCTGCTCCCCGCCTCCACAGGACGCCGCGGACCTGGGCAGCGGGTTACTCCTTGCCCGCCGCGAGGCCCCTTCTCGCCACCCGTGGCTCCACGGGGCCTCTGCCACTTCCCTGGCGGTGACAGAAGCCAGCGAGACAGGGGTTGGGAGTTGGGGGGCAGGAAGGAGGGACGCACAGGCTGGGTCACGGACTGCGACAGACGCACGGAGGCTGTGTTGAAGTGGCCGCTCCTCCACCGGAGTGCGGTCGCGCCCGGGGCTGGGCTCCGTTAAGGAGGCAGTGCCCGGGGGGTGGGCAGTCACCGTGGGACCCCGGGACAGGCCTCCAGGGTCTGCGGAGTGACGGTGGGGTCCGAGCCCCGCCCGGGGTCCCGCACGCGGGAGGAGAGGCTCAGGCCCAGGCACCCTCCTCCTGTGGGTTTTGTGCCTGCCTGCCTGCCTGCATTTCCCCTGTGGTGGTCTCTCCTGGAGGCCCGGGGAGAGGGCCGCGCGCGCGCAGGTGTGGCGCTCCCTACCTCCGCTGCTTTGTCCGGGCTCTTTTGTGGCTGTGCGAGGAGGGGGGGAGGGGGGGGCGGGGGATGGAGGGGCCGCCGCGGGGCGTGGGAGAGGGGCCGCGGTGCCTGCCAGGGGAGACGGAGGCCTCCGGTGGGGTGGGGCGGCTGGGCGTCCCCTCGGCCCGCGGTCCGGGGACACCCGGAGCCTCTGTCTCGGGGCCGGGTGCAGGGAGAGCGATGGTCACCCCTGTGCTTGGCCCCGAGGTGCCAAGGACCGGCACTGCCTTGGCTGGAGAAAGCCGCCGAGGCCGGTGGGAGGCCGGCGCCGGCGGGCAGCCCCGGGCTTGGGCTTTGCGGGCGGCGTAGGGGGCGCGGCGAAGGGCTGCCGGTTGACCGCTTGCGCTCGCGGGAGGGAAGAGGACTAAGAAGGGGCTGTGGGGGACAGACCGGGCCGAGGCGCCTGGCGTGAGGCCGGGGCTGCTAGGCTTTATGCCCGGGCGGCGGCCCCGACCCCACCCTCCCACTACCCACCCCCCCACCCCCGACCCCGCCCAGCCCCGCTGGCCAGGGGTCCTGCGCCGGGGTTGGCGGCTGCAGAGGGTCCAGGGGCGTGGCGGCCGCAAAAGGAGTGGCGGGCAAAAGCCTACAGCACCCGGTATTCCCAGGCGGTCTCCCATCCAAGTACTAACCAGGCCCGACCCTGCTTAGCTTCCGAGATCAGACGAGATCGGGCGCGTTCAGGGTGGTATGGCCGTAGACGCTGGGACCGGGCTCCCGGCGCCCCAAGAGCAGCCGCCCGGCCTGCGTGGTGAGCGCGCGCCAGGTTGTTGGGCCGCGCCGGCGGCGAGCCTCTCCCCGCTGGCCGGCAACAGTGGCGCCGCGCCTCCCGCCTGCTCCCCGCCTCCACAGGACGCCGCGGGCCTGGGCAGCGGGTTACTCCTTGCCCGCCGCGAGGCCCCTTCTCGCCACCCGTGGCTCCACGGGGCCTCTGCCACTTCCCTGGCGGTGACAGAAGCCAGCGAGACAGGGGTTGGGAGTTGGGGGGCAGGAAGGAGGGACGCACAGGCTGGGTCACGGACTGCGACAGACGCACGGAGGCTGTGTTGAAGTGGCCGCTCCTCCACCGGAGTGCGGTCGCGCCCGGGGCTGGGCTCCGTTAAGGAGGCAGTGCCCGGGGGGTGGGCAGTCACCGTGGGACCCCGGGACAGGCCTCCAGGGTCTGCGGAGTGACGGTGGGGTCCGAGCCCCGCCCGGGGTCCCGCACGCGGGAGGAGAGGCTCAGGCCCAGGCACCCTCCTCCTGTGGGTTTTGTGCCTGCCTGCCTGCCTGCATTTCCCCTGTGGTGGTCTCTCCTGGAGGCCCGGGGAGAGGGCCGCGCGCGCGCAGGTGTGGCACTCCCTACCTCCGCTGCTTTGTCCGGGCTCTTTTGTGGCTGTGCGAGGAGGGGGGGAGGAGGGGGCGGGGGATGGAGGGGCCGCCGCGGGGCGTGGGAGAGGGGCCGCGGTGCCTGCCAGGGGAGACGGAGGCCTCCGGTGGGGTGGGGCGGCTGGGCGTCCCCTCGGCCCGCGGTCCGGGGACACCCGGAGCCTCTGTCTCGGGGCCGGGTGCAGGGAGAGCGATGGTCACCCCTGTGCTTGGCCCCGAGGTGCCAAGGACCGGCACTGCCTTGGCTGGAGAAAGCCGCCGAGGCCGGTGGGAGGCCGGCGCCGGCGGGCAGCCCCGGGCTTGGGCTTTGCGGGCGGCGTAGGGGGCGCGGCGAAGGGCTGCCGGTTGACCGCTTGCGCTCGCGGGAGGGAAGAGGACTAAGAAGGGGCTGTGGGGGACAGACCGGGCCGAGGCGCCTGGCGTGAGGCCGGGGCTGCTAGGCTTTATGCCCGGGCGGCGGCCCCGACCCCACCCTCCCACTACCCACCCCCCCACCCCCGACCCCGCCCAGCCCCGCTGGCCAGGGGTCCTGCGCCGGGGTTGGCGGCTGCAGAGGGTCCAGGGGCGTGGCGGCCGCAAAAGGAGTGGCGGGCAAAAGCCTAGAGCACCCGGTATTCCCAGGCGGTCTCCCATCCAAGTACTAACCAGGCCCGACCCTGCTTAGCTTCCGAGATCAGACGAGATCGGGCGAGTTCAGGGTGGTATGGCCGTAGACGCTGGGACCGGGCTCCCGGCGCCCCAAGAGCAGCCGCCCGGCCTGCGTGGTGAGCGCGCGCCAGGTTGTTGGGCCGCGCCGGGGGCGAGCCTCTCCCCGCTGGCCGGCAACAGTGGCGCCGCGCCTCCCGCCTGCTCCCCGCCTCCACAGGACGCCGCGGGCCTGGGCAGCGGGTTACTCCTTGCCCGCCGCGAGGCCCCTTCTCGCCACCCGTGGCTCCACGGGGCCTCTGCCACTTCCCTGGCGGTGACAGAAGCCAGCGAGACAGGGGTTGGGAGTTGGGGGGCAGGAAGGAGGGACGCACAGGCTGGGTCACGGACTGCGACAGACGCACGGAGGCTGTGTTGAAGTGGCCGCTCCTCCACCGGAGTGCGGTCGCGCCCGGGGCTGGGCTCCGTTAAGGAGGCAGTGCCCGGGGAGTGGGCAGTCACCGTGGGACCCCGGGGCAGGCCTCCAGGGTCTGCGGAGTGACGGTGGGGTCCGAGCCCCGCCCGGGGTCCCGCACGCGGGAGGAGAGGCTCAGGCCCAGGCACCCTCCTCCTGTGGGTTTTGTGCCTGCCTGCCTGCCTGCATTTCCCCTGTGGTGGTCTCTCCTGGAGGCCCGGGGAGAGGGCCGCGCGCGCGCGCAGGTGTGGCGCTCCCTACCTCCGCTGCTTTGTCCGGGCTCTTTTGTGGCTGTGCGGGGGGGGAGGGGGGGGGAGGGGGGGGAGGGGGGGCGGGTGATGGAGGGGCCGCCGCGGGGCGTGGGAGAGGGGCCGCGGTGCCTGCCAGGGGAGACGGAGGCCTCCGGTGGGGTGGGGTGGCTGGGCGTGCCCTCGGCCCGCGGTCCGGGGACACCCGGAGCCTCTGTCTCGGGGCCGGGTGCAGGGAGAGCGATGGTCACCCCTGTGCTTGGCCCCGAGGTGCCAAGGACCGGCACTGCCTTGGCTGGAGAAAGCCGCCGAGGCCGGTGGGAGGCCGGCGCCGGCGGGCAGCCCCGGGCTTGGGCTTTGGGGGCGGCGTAGGGGGCGCGGCGAAGGGCTGCCGGTTGACCGCTTGCGCTCGCGGGAGGGAAGAGGACTAAGAAGGGGCTGTGGGGGACAGACCGGGCCGAGGCGCCTGGCGTGAGGCCGGGGTGCGAGGCTTTATGCCCGGGCGGCGGCCCCGACCCCACCCGCCCACTACCCACCACCCCACCCCCGACCCCGCCCAGCCCCGCTGGCCAGGGGTCCTGCGCCGGGGTTGGCGGCTGCAGTGGGTCCAGGGGCGTGGCGGGCAAAAGCCTACAGCACCCGGTATCCCCAGGCGGTCTCCCATCCAAGTACTAACCAGGCCCGACCCTGCTTAGCTTCCGAGATCAGACGAGATCGGGCGCGTTCAGCGTGGTATGGCCGTAGACGCTGCGACCGGGCTCCCGGCGCCCCAAGAGCAGCCGCCCGGCCTGCGTGGTGAGCGCGCGCCAGGTTGTTGGGCCGCGCCGGCGGCGAGCCTCTCCCCGCTGGCCGGCAACAGTGGCGCCGCGCCTCCCGCCTGCTCCCCGCCTCCACAGGACGCCGCGGACCTGGGCAGCGGGTTACTCCTTGCCCGCCGCGAGGCCCCTTCTCGCCACCCGTGGCTCCACGGGGCCTCTGCCACTTCCCTGGCGGTGACAGAAGCCAGCGAGACAGGGGTTGGGAGTTGGGGGGCAGGAAGGAGGGACGCACAGGCTGGGTCACGGACTGCGACAGACGCACGGAGGCTGTGTTGAAGTGGCCGCTCCTCCACCGGAGTGCGGTCGCGCCCGGCGTTGGTCTTTGTTAAGGAGGCAGTGCCCGGGGGGTGGGCAGTCACCGTGGGACCCCGGGGCAGGCCTCCAGGGTCTGCGGAGTGACGGTGGGGTCCGAGCCCCGCCCGGGGTCCCGCACGCGGGGGAGAGGCTCTGGCCCAGGCACCCTCCTCCTGTGGGTTTTGTGCCTGCCTGCCTGCCTGCATTTCCCCTGTGGTGGTCTCTCCTGGAGGTTCGGGGAGAGGGCCGCGCGCGCGCGCAGGTGTGGCGCTCCCTACCTCCGCTGCTTTGTCCGGGCTCTTTTGTGGCTGTGCGAGGAGGGGGGGAGGGGGGACGGGGGATGGAGGGGCCGCCGCGGGTCGTGGGAGAGGGGCCGCGGTGCCTGCCAGGGGAGACGGAGGCCTCCGGTGGGGTGGGGCGGCTGGGCGTCCCCTCGGCCCGCGGTCCGGGGACACCCGGAGCCTCTGTCTCGGGGCCGGGTGCAGGGAGAGCGATGGTCACCCCTGTGCTTGGCCCCGAGGTGCCAAGGACCGGCACTGCCTTGGCTGGAGAAAGCCGCCGAGGCCGGTGGGAGGCCGGCGCCGGCGGGCAGCCCCGGGCTTGGGCTTTGGGGGCGGCGTAGGGGGCGCGGCGAAGGGCTGCCGGTTGACCGCTTGCGCTCGCGGGAGGGAAGAGGACTAAGAAGGGGCTGTGGGGGACAGACCGGCCGAGGCGCCTGGCGTGAGGCCGGGGTGCGAGGCTTTATGCCCGGGCGGCGGCCCCGACCCCACCCGCCCACTACCCACCCCCCCACCCCCGACCCCGCCCAGCCCCGCTGGCCAGGGGTCCTGCGCCGGGGTTGGCGGCTGCAGAGGGTCCAGGGGCGTGGCGGCCGCAAAAGGAGTGGCGGGCAAAAGCCTACAGCACCCGGTATTCCCAGGCGGTCTCCCATCCAAGTACTAACCAGGCCCGACCCTGCTTAGCTTCCGAGATCAGACGAGATCGGGCGAGTTCAGGGTGGTATGGCCGTAGACGCTGGGACCGGGCTCCCGGCGCCCCAAGAGCAGCCGCCCGGCCTGCGTGGTGAGCGCGCGCCAGGTTGTTGGGCCGCGCCGGCGGCGAGCCTCTCCCCGCTGGCCGGCAACAGTGGCGCCGCGCCTCCCGCCTGCTCCCCGCCTCCTCAGGACGCCGCGGGCGTGGGCAGCGGGTTACTCCTTGCCCGCCGCGAGGCCCCTTCTCGCCACCCGTGGCTCCACGGGGCCTCTGCCACTTCCCTGGCGGTGACAGAAGCCAGCGAGACAGGGGTTGGGAGTTGGGGGGCAGGAAGGAGGGACGCACAGGCTGGGTCACGGACTGCGACAGACGCACGGAGGCTGTGTTGAAGTGGCCGCTCCTCCACCGGAGTGCGGTCGCGCCCGGGGCTGGGCTCCGTTAAGGAGGCAGTGCCCGGGGAGTGGGCAGTCACCGTGGGACCCCGGGACAGGCCTCCAGGGTCTGCGGAGTGACGGTGGGGTCCGAGCCCCGCCCGGGGTCCCGCACGCGGGAGGAGAGGCTCAGGCCCAGGCACCCTCCTCCTGTGGGTTTTGTGCCTGCCTGCCTGCCTGCATTTCCCCTGTGGTGGTCTCTCCTGGAGGCCCGGGGAGAGGGCCTCGCGCGCGCGCAGGTGTGGCGCTCCCTACCTCCGCTGCTTTGTCCGGGCTCTTTTGTGGCTGTGCGAGGAGGGGGGGGGGGCGGGGGATGGAGGGGCCGCCGCGGGGCGTGGGAGAGGGGCCGCGGTGCCTGCCAGGGGAGACGGAGGCCTCCGGTGGGGTGGGGCGGCTGGGCGTCCCCTCGGCCCGCGGTCCGGGGACACCCGGAGCCTCTGTCTCGGGGCCGGGTGCAGGGAGAGCGATGGTCACCCCTGTGCTCGGCCCCGAGGTGCCAAGGACCGGCACTGCCTTGGCTGGAGAAAGCCGCCGAGGCCGGTGGGAGGCCGGCGCCGGCGGGCAGCCCCGGGCTTGGGCTTTGCGGGCGGCGTAGGGGGCGCGGCGAAGGGCTGCCGGTTGACCGCTTGCGCTCGCGGGAGGGAAGAGGACTAAGAAGGGGCTGTGGGGGACAGACCGGCCGAGGCGCCTGGCGTGAGGCCGGGGTGCGAGGCTTTATGCCCGGGCGGCGGCCCCGACCCCACCCGCCCACTACCCACCACCCCACCCCCGACCCCGCCCAGCCCCGCTGACCAGGGGTCCTGCGCCGGGGTTGGCGGCTGCAGAGGGTCCAGCGGCGTGGCGGCCGCAAAAGGAGTGGCGGGCAAAAGCCTACAGCACCCGGTATCCCCAGGCGGTCTCCCATCCAAGTACTAACCAGGCCCGACCCTGCTTAGCTTCCGAGATCAGACGAGATCGGGCGCGTTCAGCGTGGTATGGCCGTAGACGCTGGGACCGGGCTCCCGGCGCCCCAAGAGCAGCCGCCCGGCCTGCGTGGTGAGCGCGCGCCAGGTTGTTGGGCCGCGCCGGCGGCGAGCCTCTCCCCGCTGGCCGGCAACAGTGGCGCCGCGCCTCCCGCCTGCTCCCCGCCTCCACAGGACGCCGCGGGCCTGGGCAGCGGGTTACTCCTTGCCCGCCGCGAGGCCCCTTCTCGCCACCCGTGGCTCCACGGGGCCTCTGCCACTTCCCTGGCGGTGACAGAAGCCAGCGAGACAGGGGTTGGGAGTTGGGGGGCAGGAAGGAGGGACGCACAGGCTGGGTCACGGACTGCGACAGACGCACGGAGGCTGTGTTGAAGTGGCCGCTCCTCCACCGGAGTGCGGTCGCGCCCGGCGTTGGTCTTTGTTAAGGAGGCAGTGCCCGGGGGGTGGGCAGTCACCGTGGGACCCCGGGGCAGGCCTCCAGGGTCTGCGGAGTGACGGTGGGGTCCGAGCCCCGCCCGGGGTCCCGCACGCGGGGGAGAGGCTCTGGCCCAGGCACCCTCCTCCTGTGGGTTTTGTGCCTGCCTGCCTGCCTGCATTTCCCCTGTGGTGGTCTCTCCTGGAGGCCCGGGGAGAGGGCCGCGCGCGCGCGCAGGTGTGGCGCTCCCTACCTCCGCTGCTTTGTCCGGGCTCTTTTGTGGCTGTGCCGGGGGGGGGGGGGGGGGGGGGGGGGGGGGCGGGGGGGGAGGGGGGGCGGGGGATGGAGGGGCCGCCGCGGCGGGCTGGCGGGAACCGAGGGCGCAGGGCTCTCGTGGGAGAAGGAATTCGCTAGGGGGAGGGGCCGCGGTGCCTGTCAGCGGAGAAGGAGGCCTCCGGTGGGGTGGGGCGGCTGGGCGTCCCCTAGGCCCGCGGTCCGGGGACACCCGGAGCCTCTGTCTCGGGGCCCGGGTGCAGGCAGAGCGATGGTCACCCCTGTGCTCGGCCCCGAGGTGCCAAGGACCGGCACTGCCTTGGCTGGAGAATGCCGCCGAGGCCGGTGGGAGGCCGGCGCCGGCAGGCAGCCCCCGGGCTTGGGCTTTGGGGGCGGCGTAGGGGGCGCGGCGAAGGGCATACCATTAACGGGACAATATGTGACAACCAAAACATAAAAAAGGGGCGAGTGAGGGCTTGAACCGGAATATGGGAATGGAGAAAGTAAGAGTGCTGAAGAAAATGGAATACACTAACTATCAAACTTTCTTTTACATAAACTTAAGGGTAACCACTCAAAGAAAATCCAGAACTGAAATATGTACTGTAATAAAAGAAGAAACAGTGAAAAACATCATAGAATTCCACCGCACAGAAATAATAGACAACGATAAAAAGGCAAGGAAACAATAGAGACACAGCCTTACTAGAAAATACAGATAGAATGACAGGATATCCTCACGTATCAATAATCACCCTAAATGTAAATGTACTGAATTAAGCAACAACAAAAAAAGGCACAGAGTACTAGGTTGGATCAGAAAAGGTAACCCAACCATACACTGTCTCCAAGAGATGCATCTCAGTTAGAAGGACAAGCATAGACTCAAAGTGAAAGGGTGGATATTGACACTCCAAGCACATGGTATTCAGAGAAAATCAGGTGTAGCCATAATTATATCAGATGAAACAGGCTTCAGGGTGAAAAAGATAACAAGAGACAAAGATGGACATTTCATAATGGTAAAGGGGTCTATACAACAAGAAGACATAACAGTCATCAATATTTATGCCCCCAATCAGGGAGCACCCAAATATACCAAGCAACTACTAACAAAATTAAAGTGAGAAACTGACCAAAACACAATTATACTAGGGGACTTAAATACATCATTGACAGCTATGGATATATCATCCAAACAGAAAATAAAGAACGAATAGCTTTAAATGACACTTTAGATGAAATGGACATCATTGACATATTTAGAGCACTTCAACATAAAACATCAGACTACACATTCTTTTCGAGTGTACATGGAACATTCTCAAGGTTAGACCATATATTGGGAGATAAAGTCAGCCTCAGCAAATTTAAGAATTTGAAATCATAACAAGCATATTCTCTGATCACAAGGCTTTGAAATTGGATATCAACTGCAAAAAGAAAGCTGGAAATAACTCAAATACATGGAGATTAAACCACATACTTTTAAAGAACGACTGGTTCAAAGAAGAAATTAGAGGACAGATCAAAAGATACATAGAAACAAATGACAATGAAAATAAATCCTACCAAAATTTTTGGGATGCAGCGAAAGCAGTTTAAAGAGGGAAATTTATATCATTACAGGCCTGCTTCAAGGTCCCAAATAACCTCATGTTACAACTGAAAGAACTAGAAAAAGAAGAACAAGTGAAACCCAAGGTCAGCACAAGAAATGAAATAACACAATCACACCAGAAGTAAATGAAATAGAGAACAAATAGGCAATAGAAAAAAATAGTGTGTCAAAGAGGTGGTTCTTTGAAAAGATTAACAAAGTTTACAAACCTTTGGATAGACTCACTCAAGATAGAAAGAGAGAAGACACTAATTAACAAAATCAGAAATGAAAAAGAGGAAGTAATCACGGACACCACAGAAATGCAAAGGATCATCCAAGAATACTATGAAGGACTAATGCCACCAAATTCAATAACCTAGAAGAAATGGAAAAGTTCTTAGAAACATATAGCCTTCCAAGGCTGAACCATGAAGAACTGGAAAATCTAAACAGACTGATCACCAGTAGAGAAATTGAATCAGTCATCCAAAACCTTCCCAAAAAGAAAAGTCTGGGACCAGATGGCTTCACTAGTGAATTCTACCAAACTTTCAAAGAGGATCTATTACCAATCCTGCTCAAACACTTCCAAATAATGGAAGAAGAGACAGTACTCTCTAACTCAGTGGCCAACATTATCCTGATGAGGACAACTCAAAAAAAACCAAAAAACTTCAGACCAATATCTCTGATGAATACATATGCAAAAATCCTAAACAAAATTCTAGCAAATCGAATACAACGATGCATTAAAAAATTATTCACCACGACCAAGTGGGGTTCATCCCCGGGGCACAAGGATGGTTCAACATCCACAAATCCATCAATGTGATGCATCACATAAACAAAATAAAGGACAAAAATCATATGATTATGTCAATTGATGCAGAAAAAGCATTAGACAAGATAAAACATCTAATTATGACTAAAATGCTTAATAAAATAGGTATAGAAGGAAAATACCTTAACATAATAAAGGCCATACATGACAAGCCCTCAGCTAATCTCATAATTAATGGTGAAAAACTGAAGCCCTTTGCTCTACGTTCAGTAACACGACAGGGCTGTTCGCCATCCGCTCTGCTTTTCAACATAGTGTTGGAAGTCCTTGCCAGAGCCATCAGTCAAGAGAGAGAAATAAAAGGCATCCAAATTGGGAATAAAGAAGTAAAATTATCACTCTTTGCAAATGACATAATGCTATATATAGAAAACACTCAAGATTTCACCAAAATGTTATTAGAAACAATCAACGAGCACAGTAAAGTTGCTGGCTACAAAATCAACATACAAAGTCCATTGCATTCCTATATGCTAACAATGAAATCTCAGAAAAAGAAATACAAAAAAAAATTCCCTTTGCCATTGCAGCAAAAAGAATAAAATACCTAGGAATAAACTTAACCGAGTATGTGAAGCAACTATATGCTGAAAACTATAAGACATTTTTGAAAGACATTGAAGAAGACACAAAGAAATGGAGAGATATTCTGTGCTCATGGATTGGAAGAATCAAAATAGTTAAAATGACCATATTAATCAAAGCAATATGCAGATTTAATGCAATCCCCATCAAAATCCCAATGACATTTTTTAAAGAAATAGAACAAAAAAATAATCAGATTTGTTTGGAACCCCAAAAGACCCCGAATAGCCAAAGCAATCTTAAGAAAAAAGAACAATGCTGGAGGTATCACACTCCCTGTCTTTAGCTTGTACTACAGGGCTACAATAATCAAAACAGCATGGTATTTGCAGAAAAACACACAGACCAATGGAATAGAATTGAGAACACAGAAATATACCCATATAAACATGGACAGATAATTTTTGACAAAGAAGCAAAAAACATACAATGGAGAAAAGACAGACTCTTCAGTAAATGGTGCTGCGAGAACTGGATAGCCACGAGCAAAAGAATGAAACTGGACTGCTATCTGTAACCATGTACCGAAATTAATTCAAAGTGGATCAAAGACTTAAGCATAAGACCTGACACAAAAAACTGCGTAGAAGAAAACATAGGTACTAAACTTATCACCCTGGGTTCAAAGAGCATTTTATGAATTTGACTCCAAAGGCAATGGAAGTAAAAGCTAAAATAAACAACTGGAACTATATGAAACTTAAAAGCTTCTGCACAGCAAAAGAAACCATTGACAAAATAAAGAGGCAACCAACTTAAAGGGAGAAGGTTTTTGCAAATAGTGCCTCCGATAAGGGGTAATATCCAAAACATACAAGGAATTCATGAAGCTCAACAACAAAAAAACAAACAACCCAATTGAAAAATGGGCAGAGGATCTGAAGAGACATTTCTCCAAAGAGGACATACAAATGGCAAGCAGACATATAGAAAAATGCTCAACATTGCTAATCATCAGAGAAATGCAAATAAAAACCACAATGAGAAATCACCTCAACCCCAGTCAGAATGGCTATCATCAACAAGACAAATAGTAACAAGTGTTGGAGAGGCTGTGGAGAAAAAGGAACCCTCATACACTGTTGGTGGGAATGCAGACTGGTGCAGCCGTTATGGAAGACAGTGTGGAGGTTCCTCAAAAAATTACAAATAGAATTACCATATGACCCAGCAATCCCTCTCCTGGGTATCTACCCAAAGAATTTGAAATCATTTATACATAAAGTCACGTGTGCTCCAATGTTCATTGCAGCTTTGTTTACGGTGGCCAAGACATGGAAACAACCAAAATGTCCTTCGATAGATGAATGGATAAAGAAGTTGTGGTATATATATACACAATGGAATACTATTCGGTGGTAAGAAAAGATGATATAGGACCATTTGTGACAACATGGATGGATCTTGAGAGTATAATGCTAAGCGAAATAAGTCAGACAGAAAAAGCAGAGAACCATATGATTTCACTGATTGTGGTATATAAACCAAAACAACAAAAGAACAAGACAATCAAATGAGAAACAAAAACTCATGGACACAGACAATAGTTTAGTGGTTACCAGAGGGTAAGGAGGGTGGGGGGTGGGAGATGAGGGTAAGGGGGATCAAATATATGGTGATGGAGGGAGAACTGACTCTGGGTGGTGAACACACAATGGGATTTTTGATGATGTAAGACAGAATTGTACACCTGAAATCTATGTAATTTTGCTAACAATTGTCACCCCAATAATTTTTTTAAAAAGAAGTTATTCCCAATATAATGGAAGACCTGTGGAAATCGCTCCATTTAAGCCATTATCAGTGACTTGTAGGAATTATCAGATGGACTGGAGGGTACCTGCAGACCAGGGTGGCTGAGGAGTCAGATAGCAAACGCATACTGGCAATCCCAAATCCAAACCCTTGCTCATTAAGCAGTTCTGTCGCACAGCCCTGGGCAGCCCGGGTTTGAAAGTCAAGGAAAGGGCTGGTTCTCACCCAGTGAAGTGGATGGTCACCCATGGTAGAAATGGCAAACACATGGCATGCAAGTCCCTGCCTCAGTCTCTGCCCTCTCTCCCAAGAAATCTCATCACAGATCCAGAATCTGTCATACAAGTGTCCTCTTTCAGCCACAAGCAACAACTAAACTTGAATTCTATTAACACCTGCACTCTGTGACCAGGTTCTGGACCAGGAGTTTGGCTGTGGAGTCGGGACTCCGGGAGTGCTTCTGGCGGTAGGTGCTCATGTGAACACATACTCAGGCCACGAGCCTCCCTGCCACACGTACAGTTGTCCAGAGACTGAAGCCAACTTGAGAGATGGCCTCCATGTGAGTTTTATCTGGCCGCCCATGTGGTTCTATGAAACTTGGTCTTCCTACACGTAGGGCGGGGATGGGCTCATAGGAGGGACTTATCCAGGTGACTGTTTCTTTGGCATTTACCGGGTGCTAGGCTCTCTCAGACACTCGGGACATCATGGAGAATAACATACATGTTGTCACCTGTCCTTATGAAGTTCAGAGACAAGAACAGGAAAGTGACAACAATCAAGGAAACATTAAAAAAAAAAGAATGAGTAATTACAGGTGATGATAACAATTTGAAAACAAGAAGGATCATAGGAAAGAGAAATACGGTGAGGATTAAATTAACCCTCAGCTAGGGAAAGGCCTAAATGACCACAAAGAACCAGCCATGGAAAACGAGTGGTGTGAACTGGGTATGTGTACAGCGTGTGTAAATCAATGGGGTGGAAAAGGGTCTGGCGGGTCCGAAAAACAGAAAGGAGAATGGAGAGAGTTCAGGGGGCAGAGGCTCTTGAAGAACGCAGGGAGGGCCATGGACTGTCCTCTGGGGAACTGTGCTCTGACCTCACACGCTCTCGACCAGCTTTTCCAGGTCATGGACATTGTGGTTCGGGTCCTTGGCCAGCTAGAAGCTGTTGCCCACCCTCATGAAGAGACCTGTGGTCTTGTTGCTGCTCAGAAAGCCATCCGCCCGCTGGCCACCGCAGTCCATGCAGGACACAGGCCTCCATAGCTGCTGTGGGGACACAAGACTCAGCTGTCCCTGTCCTGAACATGCTCCCTGGTACACGGTCTGGCTAGAGCTTCAGTCACGCAGAGGCGCCTGGGAGAGCCGTGGCTCCCAAAATCACAAATTTGTGACAATGCCGTAGGGAAAAGCCTGTATGCCTCTCCACCTTCCACCCCCTCAAAAGGGAGCAGGAGAGCGTAGTGTTCAACTCACACTTGCTGCCCAAGGTTGGACTGTCTTTGCTATCATCTACCCCAGCTCCTCCCCTGCTGTGTGACAAGAATAAAATGGGGACAGTAGGCACATTAACCTCATATGGCTGCTGTTCCATTGAGCAGGAAAAAATCATGGAAAGCACTTAGCGCACATCTGGGTACATAGTGAGTGCTTTATGAATGTTACCTATCCCTCCAGTTAATGGGGGAGGGGAGCCTGGAAAGCAGGACTATTGAGGTTTATGTGGGTTAAAGGATGACATCAACATCATCGCTATTCTGATTCCAGGAACAGCTGACGTTAGAGTTCTCCTTCAAGCTCCACCACAGCCAAGGAAGAAAGGAAAACCATCTCCATTTTTCATACATGAAATGTGAGGCTGGACATGTAAAGGAACTTACCTACTGTCCGCCCCCACCGCACCCCCGCCTGTCCCCACACCACCAGCCATTCAATGACGGAGCCAGGATTCCAAGCCTTGTCTGAGCCCAATGTGTGCTCACGACACTTGTGCCTCCACAAAGGACCTTTAAAGGGAAGAGGATTCAGTTATCATGTTCCCATTTCTGTGTTTCCCCTGGAGGACCTGCTTAGGTCTGGGGTGTATCTAGGGCGCTGCCACCGACTTACTGTGTTACTTCTGGTACATCATGTTCCCTCTCTGGAACTCAACGTTCCCTACTGGAAAAAGGCCCCGTGCAAGCCATTCCAGTGGCCCCTATTTTAGTACTGGGACTTTCACTAGCTCTCTATTAAGCATCATCTTACCTTCTGTCTCACATAGAGAACAGGCAACTCGCTCTGGCGTGTAATAATAGGAGCGTAGTCAATGTTGATGAGTATACAGTAAGAGCTACTGCTTCTTGAGCACATGGGGTATGTCAGACCAGTGTTAAAGGTTTACCTCACCTAGTCCTTGTTACCAAACCCAGGAAGTAGGTGTTCTAGTTGTAGTCAGCTCACAGAAGAGTACGCCAACTCTCCCCGGGTCAAGAGCTCAGCTAAGTTTACGTTATGTGCAAGAGGAGATCCTGAGACCTTCTGGTTTAATTGTGCGTCTTGCTGTTTTACTTGCAATGGCGTGGTTTTCAGAGAATATTCACATGTTGCCTGATCTGCCCATGGCTTTAAATTATTCTGGAGGAGGATCTTAAACAGCACTTTTTTTTTCTTTCGTGTACAGCACTTTTGATTTGTCTGTGTTGAAAAAATGTGTTCATCTATTCAGGATTTGTAGGTATTGTTTCATTCTGGCGATAACAAACAGGAATAATAGATGAATGAAACCTCTCGATGGACATTTAGGCCCCATTTAGTGCCATAGAACTTCCCTCTTCTAAAAACCTTGGAGAGATTTAGAGAATCACTGAGATTTTTATCACTTACTCAGAATCTTTAATCGTTAGGTATATGAGCAAGTGCTGGACTACACATGATCATTATTTTATTTGAAAATGAAAATATTCACAAGGAAAATGTTGAGGGGCCTGTAAGTGTGTGTGTTTGTGTGTTGGGGGGATTAGTGTGCGTGTGTGTATTCCCATATTCACATATATTTAAAAAACAAAACAAAACATATTTTACTTAAAAAAATAAGATCTTGCCAAGACCATGCAACTGAAAGGTGGCAGTGCTGGGGTGTGAACCCAGGGAAGCCTGGCTGCAAAGGCGTTGAACTGACATAGGTAGGATCCCAGGTCATGGTCATGGCATGTGCTCAGCATGTTGTGTGCCTGAGTCGTGTCCCCAGCCACCTGTCCCCAGTCAGGTGAAAACTCAGCCCTGAGATATGGCAGACCTGGGTTCTAATCCATAGTGGAGGACCTACCAACTGGATATGTGACCTTAGTTTGGGAAGTGGCTGCTCAGCAAGGTGAAGCAACTCGCCCAGAGAAGTGGAGCTGGCCCACAGTGGAAACAGAATTCCAGCCCACGTCTGACTTCCAGGCTGCAGGTGTTTCCTACCACACTCAGTAACCCAACACATCTTTCTAGAGTGCATCTTGTTACCAGGAGTGGTGTTTTATTAGCTCCGTTCTTCCTCTCCTTGAAAGAATTCAGTCCTGAGACAGAGTTCGTATAGCACAGAATCACAAGATGTTTATTACTACGAGCAAGTATTCTCCCAGACATTGAGTGGGCTGACCCAAGAGAGGGAAGCAGCCTCTCCTTACACTGTGTGTGTATATTTGTATGCATAAAATTGTACTCTCCCTCTCTCCAGCACATACTATTTTCCCAGTTGGTATGCGTCATATTCCCTTCGTGCTCCCCAAGTTGTCGGAGCTCATTAAAATGGCCGTGAGAAGTATGATGTACATTCAGATAAGCAGGATGGGTTGTGTCTCTCAACTGTAACGATGCTTCCCTTTGATTTAGGAGCATGTGTGAGCCTGGAATCCTGCTGGGCTGGTAAGGCATCGGTGCACTAAGTGAGGGCACCTGGAAGGGGTGACAAACTAAGTAGGAGTTGCAACAAGACTCTAACTGGGGCTGGGTCTCTCCTTCTGCGCATTTCTATTTATCTACCTATCCTATCATTCACCCCTCAAGAATTTGAGACCCTTAAATCTTTCAGGAACGGGGGCGACGAGTCTCTTCCTTATCTACTTCCTGCTGAAACGGGGTGATGTCGTAGTCAGGGTCTCATTCTCTTGCTATCTGTCAGAAGGAAGGAGGTGTTGTCCCGTACTGTTGGCAGGTGGGAGGTGAAAGCTGCTAGTGACAGTGTCGACAGGAGATGGGCATAAATCTGAGTCTTCGATTTCCAGTCGAACAGGTGGGAATTCCTGGACGACTCTCATTTTCAAGTGCAACTGTACTAGTCTGGAAGAGACAAAGTTGACAAGTTGATTGAAAAGACATGGGTGGAGTAGTATGAGAGGCAATATACAAACAAAGCTACCACGTCATGGGAGGGAAAGTGTCTTTTACCGCACGCAAGACGGAATGACTTGCTCGACGTTACGTTGCAAAATTACCGAGCTGTTCAGCCTGATTGTATATCTTACTAATATCTTCTATCTGACCGGTGGCATATATGTAAGTCCAGCAATGTCCCGACCTGCGGGACACTACACGAGGGACCCCGAAGCACCTAGAAGGGAGGAAAATGGGAGACACAAAGACCGGAGACAAGACAGGAGTTCTGATCAAGTCTCTCTTTATTGCAGCTCAATCATGGGTTATATACATTTTTTTGCTAGGTGGAGGGGCATTAACATAAGCAGGGTTGCCGCAGGCTAGCGGTCTTAAGCCATCTGGACATACCCTACAGAATGTGGGTGTTATCTAAAGACCCAAGTAACTTCCTCTATCTCATGCTTCTCAGTCATGTGATGGTGCCTTACAGGCACCCGCCCTCTACACTTATGTGGGGTTTTTATGTGGGGAGCGAGAGCAGAAACCCCGCAGTCTACCCCACGTGACAATGATGGTCACCCTGACATTACTTAGTAGAATGCCCTTAAATTTGAGAGATAATTAGTAGGCAGAAAAGAGAGATTTTCACCTCTTTTTCCCTACAGCTGCACGGGAATCTGGTACAGAAATGTCAGTGAATTCGAGGGGATGGTTGGTCTCTGTCAAATTAACTTTGTGACATCCCATAACATACCACAGCGATTAAAAAAATAAATCATTGTAGATGCACTTATAATGCACCTCAGATGACTCTGAGCTTTTGAAAAATCGATTTTCTAGGATCACTGGGTGGTGTATAAATTACACGTATCAAGTTCTTCTGCTTCTCTAGTTCAAGGACCCACCTTTTGCTTCCCAGGCATCAGCCACAGTTTGTTGGGCAGGATCCTGCCCGAACTCACTCTGCAAACATAGATTATGGCTCTAATGGACTCATCAATTTCCTGCTAGGAAGGAACTGAAAAGCTAGTGAAAACTTATCATTATCAATCTTTTAAATGGCTTTTAGGTCTACGCTAAAACATTTTGCATCCAAAGTTCATAATTTTTGGTTGAAGCACATGATTCTTATTTTGTTTACAATCTCAAGCGTCTTAGCATAAAATGCTACTTTCATCATTGTACACCCAAAAGAAAAATACCTGCCAATTTGAATTAAAGGTTGTTTCCTTTTTTTCAATATTGTAAGAAAAACCTTGTTGCTTGGAGAAGCCCTAGAGAAGCCCTAGATCTTTTGTTCAGGTATTTAAAATATGTACACAGGAGGGTAAAAACAAACTATAGAATTATATGTTTAAATTATTTCCTACTCTAATTCTATGTTAGTGTATGAATAACATATTTGTTATAAATTACGCTACAGATACACATCATAGAAAACATACAGGAAGGTAGAGGGTGCAGTGACTAGTACAACACAGAACAAACAGTCAGATAATTCTAGACTCATTTCTGTTCCTTATTGGCTGTGTGACCTTCGCTGAGTCATTCAGACTCTGAGTTTTACATTTCTTATCTGTGAGTGTGGATACTAATAGCTGTCACCCACACCCTACTGACTTATACCCTGCATGTTTCTAAAAGAAATATGCAGGAACCTCATGGCATTACTTACATCAATACCTCATTTGGGTCAGGAAATGATTTACAGTGACCAGTGAAAAGTATTTTATAGTTGAAAATATCAGAGGTTGGATATCCATGATGAGAGCAGGGAGACATCATCCACATATCACGTTGTGTGCTCACCACCCACAGTCAGTTCTCCTTCTATCACTGTGGGAAAGCGTGCTGAAGTGCTAGCAGATGTTGTTTTGTGAAATGTTGAACCTTTGACTTCCTTGAATGGTTTGTGCTCCCAGCAAGGCAAAAACTTGCTACTTTGAGAACACAGAAACTGACAAGGTCAGGAAGTGTGGAGTTGGCCAAAAAACAAGCCCTTGTGTATTACCTTCATTGTAACTACTAGATTGCAGACAGTTCTGTTACTTTTTGATGCCCAGAGTATATAAGTTGCAAAAATAAACTTGGGCTGAGGCATTCTACTTAGAACTGAGGCATTCTACTTAGAACTGCATCAGTCTACTTAGAATTGCCTGCCCTGCCGATCCCATCTTTGTTTCTCTTCTTTGTTCTCAATCCTCACTCCCCACTTCAGGGACTGTTCCTCTCGTTGGCAGGCACCAACAGGAAGTCAAACATTTCTCGCAGCTTACACAGAGTGCAAGATCCTGAGGCCTAGCTGTCGGCTGTTTTCAAACGTTTCAGAACTCAAAAAGTCCTCCGGAATGGATTACATTAAAAAAACAAGGTACCACTGTATGTTGTTTCACTTTAAGCCACAAAAATTATTGACGATGTTAAGTGAGGACTTACATCGTCATAGTTGGATGACCTGGTTTCTGAAATTACATAGTGTCACTTCCACCATCTTCTATTGGCTGAGGTAGTTACAAAGTCTGTTTGAGTTCAAGGGGAGAAGACTAGACCTACCACCAATGGAAGGCATGTTGACCTGGGAGGGACTCTATTGAGGTGGTTGTCTTTGGAAAATACAATCTGTTACCAGTTCCCAAGCTCCACCCCTGGAGAATCAATTCCTTAGGTCTGGAGAGAAGCCTCAGAAGTGAAGTTTGGACGTGTTCCTAGGTGACTCTGATGCATAGCCAGGACTTGGCATTGGCTCTTTGTCTGAGACCTGTGGCCTTTCAATCCTGAGCTCAGGGCTGTCCCCATAGGAGATGCTAGAGAGATTGCTGCCCTAGGTGATAATGTGATCGAGGACCTTTTGGAGGGAAACCAGACTCAGGCCAGCAGGTGGGACCTGAGACGCAGAAGGCCTGCTGTCCAAGGTATCATTGACTTGCCATTATTTATTGGGGCCTTTTGGGAGCAGCTGTATCCTAGTCGGCTTTTTTTCCTCCAACGTTCTGCATCTGTTTAGCACTTCCTGGTTTAGAGATGGTAGTCCACAGGCTGCTGGTGGTACAGTATGACAGGGTGATGTAACATTCAGTGCTAAGAGTTTGAGGCCCAGTTTTGTTTTTTTAATTAATTGATTGAACCTGAGGAATATTGGAAGGCCCGTCAATGGGCAATATTCTGGAAGGGAATGTTTCCAGCCCCTGGGGTTGGTCTAGGAAGGCAGGGCACTGAGGAGCAAGGTACCAGGGTTCCAGTTATAGCTCTGCCACAGTTTTGCTCATTGACGAGGGGTAGTAGTCATATCTCAGCTCAAAGCCTCAGCTTCCCCAACAATTGTGTGTAGAACCTTGTGGGGAGCTGACTCATAAAGAGTTAAACTAAATGAGACAAGCACAACTTGGCAGTAGTAAATCCCAAAGGGAGCTTATCTAAACAGAAGAAACAGATAAAAAACATCTGTTCCGGGGAGAAGGATTTATCTAAAGGTGGGAGTGCAGTCAGGGCCAAACATCAAAATACAACAAGGTTACTTTGTATTTGCTGTGTCAGCCTTCTGCTGTAATCTTACTGTCTTTGTGAGCATAAAAGAGAACTGTAAAATAAAGTAGGTGCGGCAGTCTAATGAGAACTGCTTGCCCTCCCGATCCCATCTTTGTCTCTTGTCTTCTTTTTTCTCAATCCTCGCTCCCCACTTCAGGACCGTTCATCTCGTCGGCCGGCTCCTACAGAACCTGAGCTCCCATTCTCTTGAACAAACTGCTATTGAGTTGTGCTACTCTCTCTGGCCAAAAAACTTAATGTGACTCCCTATTTCCCACTGTCTTAGTGCCCTGCCTGCCCTCCACCACTATGTACTAGAGGCCCTGCCCAACCCTCCAGTCTCATTATCCCTTACCATGTGCTTTCACCCATTTGGGCCTTTGCATATGCTGTTCCCTCAGCTTGGAATGCCATGTCTTTGTTTCACTGCCTGGCAAACCGCAAAGTTTGGCTTTTGTCTCCTTTATGAAGCATGCCTCTGACCCCTCCTGCCAGTCACCTCTGCCATGTGTCTCCTTGCCCATCCCCTTTGGTGTTCTGTGGACTTCTACAATGGAAGCAGCAGCCAGGGCTCTGTCAGCGGAAAGACAGGGGTAGGGGTAGGAGGGATTTTACAGCTGAGCCCAAGTCAGATAATCTGGCCTTCAATCCAATGCTGCCACACATTCGCTGTGTGACCTCAGGCAAATCGCTGCCCCTCTCTAAGCCTCAGTTTCCTCGTCTGAGTTGGGGCTCACAATCACTAACAGAATTTTGATGATATTTTAAGGACACCAGTAACAGAAGCAAAAAGTCTGTATGAGAGAGGTTTGGGGTGGGGTGAGAGGATCCGAGTTTGCAGAGCCCTTTGCTTCCTTTGCCTATACCCGTACTCTAAGTAAGGGTCAGGAGTATTACGGGTGCTCATGTTTGGAGCAGGAATTCCTTCAAGATTAAATGAGTGGACGGATGAATGAATGCAGCTGGTTTCGGAATTTAGATACACTATTTGCCAGACTTTATCTACACAGCGGGTCTGAGACTTCCGGCTGAGGGAGGAAGTCCCGCCCCCAGGAAAGCCCCGCCCCAGGGCCTTGTCCTCGCCTGTCTCCTAGCAACTGTCCAACACAGTTGCGCGCCGGGTTGGGGGCGGAGCGTGTCCTCCGGCAATCTCCTAGCACAGCGGCTGCGCGGCGGGTATGCGAGCCAACGGCCGCCGCGGTCTGAGCCCCGGCTGCTACCTAGCGCATCTGCTGGCAGGTACGTCGGCGCCTTGAGGGGACCGTGTGTCCTCACCGCCCCCCCCCCCCCGCGCCTCCACTCCCCCCCCTCGCTGCTGCCGGGCCTCATTTTCTTGGCATTAGCCGGGGTTCCGCCTCCTTGCGCCTTGGGCGCTAAGTGACCATTTGCATCAGACCGCGAGGTTCTCCCTCGCCCTCCTTGACCTCATCAGGATTTTGCACATGCGGTCTCCTGCCGGGTTTTACAGTCCCCAAATGGCAAATGCATTTTGTGCTTTGGAGCAGCTTACCCCAAGGCCTCCCTGAGTGGAAGCACGGGGAATTCTCCCCCACCCCTTGTGGTTCCGGAGGAACTGTACTCTCCTAAGATAGGTATTGCAGGAGAGCCAGATAATTGACTTCTGATTCAGGAACGGAGGAGCGGCTGGGGCTGGGGGAGAACAGAGGCTCAAGTCAGAGAAACGGGTTGTTCAATTTCATGATTACTGCCAGCCACCCTTCTCTGTGGTACATTCAACACAGAAAATGACAAGGGAAATGAGGCACGAGAACGGTGTTCCTGAAAGAGGTAGGGCTTCCCCTGTGAGAACAGAAGGTGGTGACAGAAGTGCCTCAATTTTCTTCCAGTTAGGAGTCCTGGGCGGGTGGACACTGGAGCATGTCACTGCATGCCTGGGAGTGCAAGGATGAGGACAAGGCAAGCCTGCGGCCCAGGCCCTCCCTAAGCGGCCTTTCCCGGCTCATGAGGCAGGGTGATGTGGAGTACCTGAACGCTGGAGCCCGGGCCCGGGACTCGGGTTCTGAGCCCCGGTGCAGCAGCGTCGCATCCTCAGATGGGCCTGCCAGCATTTCCAACTCCGACGAGCCCCGGGTCGTTCCCTGCAACTTCATCATCTCATTGGCCTTCCCGGTGAATATTGGTAAGTACTAGAGCAGAATTCCAACTCTGAAAAAAGGGGTGGGCTGAGGACCTTCTCCCAGGAGTTTAGGGCACACATACTCCCTCCACCAGCTTTCCCCAGTAGGGTGGTAGACTCTAGGAACAGAGGTCAGGAAAGAAACTGCAATTTTAGGGGATCCACTATGGACTCTGTGGTCTTCACACTTTTAATCCTCTCAATAACCCTAAGAAGTAGGTGATGCTATTTCTCCATTTTGGAGATTAAGAAATGACAGAGAGAGGCCTTCATTCCCATAAGCGGGTTGTACATCACCCATTCCTTACTTAAAATACAGATTTTCAGATGTATTGAATCTCTGAGTGTAAAATTAGATCAATTAGCTGTTACCGCAACAATGCTGTGTAACAAATCCAAACAAGCTCCCCAGGTCAGTGGCTTCACAAAGGAATCCCTGTTGTCCTGGATGAGCAGGTAAGCAGAGCGAGCCTGGGCTCCCTGCACTGGCGCGCTGCTCTCCTCCAGGTATCTCTCGTCACCGCCCCCAACCTAGGAGCTAGCCCAGACACATTCATATTAGCAAAAGGCAGAGAGACAACAGAAGGCAAGCCCAGTTACGCAAGCACTCTTCAGGTCTTTGGGCACCTCCCACCTGCTAATTTTTATTGGCCAAAGCAAGTCACGTGGTTAAACCCCAATATTAGGGGCAAAGAAAAGTACTCCATGTTGTGTCATTGGAATTAACCCCTGGTCATTCTCAAAAGGTGAAAAGAATTCAGAGTCACCCTGAAAGGAGGAGAGCAAGGAAGTAAATTCATTCAAGATGCCAGCATTGAAGTTCCCCGGGGCAGACCACTGCACGTAACTTTATTTATTTATTTATTTTTTTTTTAAGGCAATTTTTTTTTTTTTTAATCGGACTAGCAACCTTATGGTTGAGAGCCCACTGGCCCATGTGGGAATCCAACTGGCAGCCTTTGGAGTTAGGAGCATGGAGCTCTAACCGCCTGAGCCACCAGGCCGGCCCTGCACGTAACTTTAGGTTAGCTTTTTCTTATATAGGAAAGGGTAGGTAAATGTCCATACAGCAGGAGATGTGAGATATAGACTGAGGTCATTTGATTGGCATATGTTGGTTATATAACTAGTTTCTTTCTGCGCATACTCTTACCCAGAATGCACACAGAAAAACCCATGGAGGGGCTAAGCCTAATAATGTTCATTCCATTTAAATTGTATTATAATTAGGCTAGAGGTCAACTAATGGGCAGGTTTTGGCAGTTTGCACATGTGTGAAGAACCAGTTAATACCAGTTGGGTCTTATCTCCTCTTTTTATGAGAGAATAGACGTCTTAGATTATTTCTAGGGGGTGAGCCTAGGCGGTTCCTGGGGAGGGGATGCAGGCCTGTGCAACCCCCCTTTAGGGTCACTTTTATTAACTCTTTTCTGCCTCATCACTCCACTTTATGATCTACCTTTTATTTTTCTGTCTACTTAAACTGTTCTGCCCACAATGATTAATTTCAGCTTCTCCTTGTAGCTGTCAACTGTTGCTTCAGATATTTTAGAGGTTATGCGGTTAGGTGTATACCATGTGTGGTAACTCAACAGCCTAGCCGTCTGTCCCCTGCAGCCTTCCCCCCAGCTTGTGTTGTACAGGTTGCAACAATCATGTTTACAATTGATCAATTTTCTTGGTGAATATAACTTTTTGTCCTTATGTGGTGACCTCCTCTACTCATAATGATGCTTTTTTTCTTGGGTCTATTGATATCATGCAAAAGAACACGGAAAAAGACTTCTGTCAAAAACCAACCAAAAGAAAGTTGGTGTTTACTTGACCACTTTAACCTTTGCCTTTCTTGCAGCATCTTCTAGACTTGTTTTTCTTATTTTGGGCTTCTTCCAAAGGTATTTACAATATAGATCTCTGTGCAGCAAAAATTTATGAGGCCTTGCATGCCTGAGAATCCTTTTTATTATTTTCCAATTACAGTTGATGTACAATATTATATCAGTTTCAGGTGTACAACATAGTGATTAGACATTTATATACCTTACAAAGTGATCACCCTGATAAGTCTAGAACCCATCTGACACCATACGTAGTTATTACAATATTGTTGACTATATTCCCTATGCTGTACTTTATATCCCCTTGACTATTTTTGTAACTGGCAATAGGTACTTCTTAATTCCGTTCACTTTTTTCATCCACCTCCTTAAACCCACCGATCTGGTGACCATTAATTTGTTCTGTATCTATGAGTTTATTTCTGTTTTGTTTGTTTACTTTGTTTTTTAGAGTCTTTTTATCATGTCAATACCTTTAAAGGACATATCTGGCTGGATATAAAATTCTAGGTTCAGTGTTTTTCTTCTTTCAATATCTGAGTATTTTTGGATTTGTTTATAAATGTTTATTTAAATAAATTGTTTAAGAGAAATGAGATCCTAAACATTCTGTTCTACAACTTGCTTTTTAAAATTTGGCAATGTATCTTAAGTGTCTGAGAGGAAATGAGCATATTTGTTTTTACTTTGTTGTTGTCTTTTAAACACCTATGTAATATTCTGTTGTGTGTTTCTAATTTATTCTACCCCTTATTGGTGACATTTAACTTGTTTCCAAACTTTTTCTGTTACATTTCTGCAATAGCCCTCCTTGTATGCACATATGTGTGTGTCTGTGGGTGGGCACTTCTGTAGCCTGGATTTCAACAAGTGGAATTGCTGGGTTAAAGGTACAGGAGGTCTTTGACTAATGTTGTTTCATTCAACGTCATTTCATTGAAACATTTATGAGATGCTCTAGGAACTTTTGTTTATATCAATTTAGCCTATGGTAAAATTTGGTTTCATTGTATGTTGTTTCATTAAAATCCAGGACCTATCAATGACATAAAGTGAGGACTTACTGTATGCATTTACATTTTCTTATAGATATTGTTGAATTGCCCACCAAAAGGGTTGTAGCAATTTTCTCTCCTATTGACAGGAAGTGAGAGGGTCTGTATGACTGTCCACTTGCTCGCTTACCTTAGATTGAATCAGAACACAGACCTATAAAATGCTTTCTGATCAGTTTCACCTTTACAAGAAATCTTAATGTCTAGCAGGGACTGGCTGGAGACCTTTATTCCAAGCTTCTCACAAAAGCTAATTCTTCTGGTGGCACAAAATTAATACAGAATCCTGGTTGTTAAAAATTTCAAAATTTAAAACTACAGCTTTAAATATAGTAGTGATAATATTTTTATAGAATGAAATTTGAATTAAGTATTTATGGAGCTCCTGAAGCATCTTCTTATGGTGTGCAAAGTCCTAGCTTGGAGGGTTCACTTTAAGGTCAAGGGCAGTGGAGACCCTGGGCTCTGGCTGAAGCCCAGACTTAACGTTCTGCATCCTTTTATCCCATCTACCCACATTGTGCCTGGAATAACTACCAGTTTTGCTTCTACAAAGACTCTGCTGAGGTCCCCTGGGGGCTTCCCCCACCACCCCCAGGCAGAGTTTACCGCTGCCTCCTCTGATGTTCTTCAGAGCATTGTTCATGCTGCTGGTATTCCACAAATCACACTGTGCTGTGATTTTTTTGTTTGTTTGTTTTACTTGCTTTTTACTGCAGAGACTAGGATGAGGCAGGTGAAGTGCCCGAGGTGAAAAAAACACAAGGAGACACTCACTCTCAGAGTCATGCACTGAAATTTTGCACCCTGGTGCCTAGTCCTAGTCCACAGTAGCCTGCTACTCTGCTAGCTAGGAGGTCGAGGCAAGCAGCTTGGTGGGAGGTGGCCGCCCACAGCATTGGGCCCTTTCTTGGTTCCCAGGAACTGCGGGGATGGATGTGCTTTCCCATGCGAGGTTAAAACGAGACTCATTAAATCTGTATCTTCTAGGTCATAAAGGGAAATATACAAGTTTGATCGAAAAATATAGAAGAAACCCTAAAATGGACAAACCTGTTGCAAAGGTTCGCCCTTTCTACCACATTGAGTATTTCCTTCTACCAGATGATGGAGAGCCTAAAATTGTAGATATGGTGGTATTCCCAGTGGTGGTCAAAGTGTTCCTGGATTCAGGAGTAAAGGTGTGTGTTTAGCCTTGTATATAATACCCAATACGCAAAGTGTTCTCCCTTCTCCTGAAACTTGCTAGAAATGCAGGATCTTGGGCCCCACCCCAGACCTACCAAATGAGAATCTGTGGTTGTTACCAGAAAAATTATGTTGAACCTCAGTTCTTCCTCTTCTTGAAGGCAAGACTTCAATCAAGAGATGAAATTTGTGCAGCATGAACAGCAGAAGTTTATTTATTACTAAAAGAAAGTATACTCCGAGCTGTGGAGACTGGAGATGTGAAGCGGGCTGACTAAAGGGAGGGAAGCAGCCCCACCATATATTGTGTGAAAGCTGTTATCTGTATGGTAGAATTGCCTCCCCTCTCCCTTCTCTTCTCTCTTTTTCTCCCTCTGAGGTGCCTAGTCCTCTGGCATTTAGCAATGCATTTCTTTGATTTAGGGGCCTGTGTAAACACATTCATTTGGGGTGTGTGAAAACCTGGAATCTTGTGCTAGTAAAGTATCCATGAGCCTGACAAACAGGATGCGTCCCCCACCCCCCTCTCTGAC
The DNA here is from genome assembly GCF_964194185.1 of Rhinolophus hipposideros. NCBI lineage: Eukaryota > Metazoa > Chordata > Mammalia > Chiroptera > Rhinolophidae > Rhinolophus > Rhinolophus hipposideros. The sequence goes on along the minus strand of NW_027669086.1, from coordinate 93,641 downwards.
TTCTAACAACATATCTCTTTAATTTAGAGGTATGTGTTTCATTTAGAGCCTGGAGTCCTGCTGGGCAGCTGCCAGGGATCTTGACCCAAGTAGGAGCTGCAGCAAGGGGCTTTCTAACCAGGGCTAAATTTCTCCTTCTCCTGCTCATTTCTGTCTGTCTGCCTGCCCTATCATACTGACCTAATAAGACCAATTATATGACTTTCTATTTAAATATTTCTACCTAATAATTGCTTTGGTGTTTCAAAAGTTTTTATAGCTCTCACGATTTCTTTCTTTGTGTGTGTGGCATGTGAGAATGTGTGTGCACACCCGGCTGCCCCCCACACGCAAACAGCTGCCTGTGGCCCAGCTCAGTCAGGGATGAGAGTCATTGCCCTAATTATAAAGCCCCTCGCTGCAGCTCCTACTTGGGTCAAGCCCCCTGGCAGCTGCCCAGCAGGACTCTAGGCTCACACTTACCTCTAAATCAAAGAGATTGTAGTTAGAAGTCATGGGGGGGATGGGGACATCCTGTTTGTCAGGATCATGACAACTTACCAGCCCAACAGGATTCCAGGTTTTCACATACCCCTAAGGCATGTGTTTACATATCCCCCTAAATTAAGAGGATGTGTTTACTGATGCTCCTAAATCAAAGAAAAGCATTGCTAAATGCCAGAGGACTAGGCACCTCAGGAAAAGAAAGAGATAAAAGGGGAAGGGGAGGTAATTCTACCCATAGAAATAAAAGCCTTCACACAATGTAAGGTCAGGCCCTCCCTGTCTGAGAGTGTACTTTTACTAATACATTTCTGCTGTTCATGTTGCACAAATTCCATTTCTTGATTGAAGTCTTTCCTTCAAGAAGACAAGAATGGAGGTGGTTCAGCAGTTCCATGACCTTTCTGTATCACCCTCTACCCTGGTATTTCATTGCTCTGCAGCTTTTCATCACTGCCCAGTGCCTTAGGGAACCAAGTTCTGACTTCTGAGTCCAGCCTTAAAGGCGTCATATAATCTGTTCCCTAAGACTCCTTTCTTGTTGCCATTCCCACCTCCAGACCTGGTCCATCCCCTGGTCCCTGAAGACATTAGGCTTTTCCTCATTGTGGGATCTGTCTTCAGGCATTTGGCCATACCTAGGGGGCTCTTAGCCTCATCTCTTTCTCCAAAATTGTTATCCATCCTTTAGCAAAGAACCCAACTTCACCTTTTCCCTCCACGTCTTTCTTGCACCTTCCATTATCTCTCTTCATCCACTCGTTCCCTCTGCTCATTCATTATTCCACACATGTTCGTTGCTGTCATGTGCATGCAAAGACCTGTATTGACAGAAATGAAAGACATCGAGGGATCATCTCTATAGCTGGGCACAAGAAGCTCTGGGCATAGTCCTGGCTTTGCTAATGCCAGCTCTCTGACCACAGGAAAGTTACTTAAGTGTCAGATCCTCATCTGTGAAATGGAGAAGTGGTAATGCCTTCCTTAAAGTGAAGTGTAATGATTAAATGAAACAACATATATTGAGTACTTAATGGTCTTATTTGGAAGAAGACATTGTCAGTTGAGGTTTAAATTTCCTGGTATTTCAAAGCCGCAGCCCCTTAGGCAACAACTCACAGAGGTCAGGGGCCTTTCCTCTCTAATCCATTGCTCTATCTCAAACACCAGAAAAGGGATTGTCATATACTAGTAGGTTTTCAAAAAGTATTTCTGGTTGATCGAGTCAATTATTCTTTTTTCTCATGCATTCTAGAGGAAGTACGGCATTTGGTTTTAAATCAGAAAAAACTGTTTGAACGGGGCATTCATGTCAAAGAGGAGTGGGACCAGAAGTATGCACCAGGAAAACCAGAAAAAGCAGGAGAACACTTAAAGTCTTTGCATGGTGAGTGGAGATGATCTTTGTGGACAAGCTAAGTGCAAACTATGGCAGGGAAAGTGATTGGTGTTACTGGTGTAGTGTGTGTTTACTAGTGTCCTTCATGTGTACCAGCTGCTTCTACTAATGTTGGTTCATGCTGCCAATGCAAGCACTGCTTTCTCTGCATGACTCACTTTTTGTTGTTGATTATTTTTCTTTATTTTGTGGCTTACAAAAGAACTTTTCTGACTGTAGAAGTTATATGTGTTTTTTAGAAAATTTAATGAATATAGAAAAGTAAAAGACAGGGAAAATATAATTCCATCACTAGGAACAAGCATGGTAATATTTTGGTTATCATATTAAATTCCTTTTCTTCTAAGATTCTTTTTTTTTCATAGATGAGGTTATCTTGGGTACTTGATTCTGTATTCTGAGAGTAACATGTCATTACATGCACTTTCCTATTTCCTTCAAAACTTGCCATAAACTTCATTTGTGGTGACTAAATAATATTTCATCTGCTGGTAATACTGTAATTTGCTTAATCATTCCCTATAGGTGGGAACTTAGGAAGCTGGGAGTGTTTTGAGTATGTTCTATGTAAACAGTGCTAAGGTGGACAACTGAAATTAATAGGCTTTTCTTCTTTTTTTATTTGTGGGGTATCATATAAAGAACTGGAGGCCTCAGGCCTCTTGCCTCCATTTGTCCAAATAATCATAATTAGTCTGTATATTCACTCATGTACTCATTTATTGTTAACTTTTTTTACTAAATGCTCACCACATACCAGGCCTGCTGTTTGGGGCTGGTATTACAAAAGGTGTCAAGAAGCCTCATTTCTTAGTGAACTAGTATGGAACAAGAAGTTTGGAGACCTTTGCTGATTGTCAGGTTCTCGTGTAGCAGAGCCTGAAACTCTTTCCAAGAACACTGAAGAAGATGAAAAGCTACTCAGAACGGAAGATCTCACCACAGTTGGGGGAGAATGGACCCAGGTCATTTTGGGGAGTGGGAGTGCATCCCTCTCTTATACTAGCCCTATAGACTTCCACCATGAGTGGTGTAGACTTTTAGTAACTTCAGTTATGTTGGAGCTCATGCAATCCAGGTGAAATGAAAGGAACAGAGGATGAAATGCTTGTTTGTGAGCACATGTTATATGTCAGGCACTGCGCTTTGTCATGCATTACTTTGTCTCATGTAATCCTCATAATGATTATTCTGTGAGGTGGTATTACTATTTCTATGTTCTCCACAAGATGACTAGTTAAGTGATTTGCACAAAGTTCTTGGGAATCTTGGGAGTGTTGGTAAAGCCAGGACCCCAACCCATATCTTTAGGTTACCAGTCCATAGCCCGCCCTTCTGGGAGGGCAGTTGCTCTTGGAGCCTCATGGAGCCTAAGAAGGGTCTGGAGAAGGAGTTCCCTTGGATGCTGTGGAAACTAGGAGTAGAATGGAGGCCCAGCTGGTTATGTGGGAGAATAGCATGGGGACAACCAAGAGAAAATGTCATTGAAAAAGAGTCAATTTAAAAAAAATTGCTTTTGCATTGAATTTATAGATTAATTTGGAAACAAATTAACATTTTTACATCGTGCAGTTCTCCCATCCGTTATCATGTGTATTTTCACTAGTTCAGCAAGTCCTTGGTGGCATTATTGATAGAGTTAACTTTTTCTTCCTGTAGATGTTGTGGATAATTCCCGTAAATGAATTCCTGGATATTTTAGAATTTCAGTTGCTTTTATTAAAAAATATATTATTTTCCATTATATTTTCGAGAAATTGGTAGTACAAGTGTGGTCTGCAGACCAACGCATCACTATTACTGGGAGCTTGTTAGAAATGTGGAGTCTCAGGCTCACTCTATGCTTACTGAACCAGAATCTACATTTTATTTAACAGCATTCCTAGGTGATTCATATGCATGTTGAAATTTTAGAAGCATTGGGTTAAAGAAATGCAATGTTATTTTTGTTTAATCTGCTTACATTTAATCCAATAAATAGATTCTTAGATCTATCTGATTATTTTTCACCTTTATTTTTCTCTTTGTGAATTTTCTAGATGGAATATTTCAAGACTACCGAGTATTTCTTTGGGAGGGGCAACTGTAATGGAGATGAAGAAATTCATTGAGAGACCATCTTTTAGTAGTTTAACAAACATATTAGAAAAGCAAACATTTCAAAGTAAGGATGGAGTTTTGGAATTTTATAACTAGACTTGGAAGAATTATGAAACATTTCAAATTCCAAATATTTCAATAAGATTCTGTAATATCTGACCAAATATTTCTCAAAATGAAAGAATACTACATATACTTTCAACTTATCCCTTCTATCTCACCTCATCCTTCCATCCCTAACATCTGTCTGTCCATCCATCTATCCACCCAATCCCATTTCATCCCATTCACTTACCCTCATTATCCCATCCATCTACGCCCTCTGTCACATCCCTTCCAACTCTTCCAATATTTTTGTGCTCCTGATCCATGGTGTTGTGAATAAGGGAAACATGAAAATCTCTAATGTCTACTGGAGACTTTCAAACAAGTAACAATTCTATGTGAGAGATGCTATGGTAGGGGTAGGTGTGTGGTATGTTGAGGAAGCACAGAAGAGTGGGGGATATGGAAAGACTCTCCTTGGAAGATAGGAAGCTATTTGCTTCTTATAGTGGAATGAGGGAAATAGTATCCCAGGTTGCAGGAACTACTCATGCAGAAACATGAAATCTTAGTGACAGACTGTGAAGAAGCAAAGATCCTCAGAAATCTACCCAGTAAATCTGCCTCATTCTTGGCCTAGATCTCCTCGTCAGTTTTTCAGCAAGCAGTTGGGTTTCCAGTATGAGGCAGAAAATTCTAGAGCCAATACACATGCTGTCTCCTGGGATGGCCATTTCCCATTCATTCAGCTGTAAATGTTACAAGTCATTTCTTTCATTCTCATTCAGGTTGTCTGCTTTTCCTGGTTCTAGTTCAACATTGAAGTTGCAGAGAGAAATGATGGCTTGAGTCAGGCTGTCTACTAGGTGTTGGAAACACAGTGAATAATATTGATTCCTATTTTTAAGGCCCTGAAAGACTAGTCCACACTTTCATATCTGAACACCTCTCAGCTCCTGAGTTTTCTCTTTTCCAGATAAACAACCTCACTCCTTTTTTATGTTCTTTGAGCATTTTAATGAGGTTTTCAAACCATTCTTTTTATCTTTATATAAAGAGAGAAAAGTACACAAAACGACAACAACAATGTACCCACTATTTACCATATTTTGCCATGTATAATGTGCTCCCGTGTATAATGTACACCCACATTTTTGGCTCAAACTTTCAGGGAAAAATATCTTTTATTTTAATTTTTTAATTCAAATGTTTGTTTACATTTAGGTACTTGTTTTTTGTTATTATAAAGGAATTTTAGCATTTTTTTTTGTAACATACTACAAGAAATTTTATGTAACAAATAATTACAAAACACAAGAACAGATACAAGGTACAAGAAATTTTATGTACGGGTAACAAATTTGTATTTACGCATCATAAAAGGCCAAGAACTCTTCATTTTTGCAAGTTCATCATAAGTTCAACAAAACCGATATTGTATTCCTTGGTATCATTTTGCATATGGACATCATTATTGATTTTTAGAGTTATACTTTTAACTCATAAGCATAAATAAAAGAATTAAAAACATTTATGTAGATACAGAATTAGTACTACCCATGAATAATGCGCATCCTTAGTTTTCCCTCACAAATTTGGGCAAAAAAGTGTGCTTTATACACAGCAAAATACGGTAGGTTTTATTATTTTGTTATAAGTGTCCTTCATTTCTTGCTCTTCTTCTTTTTTTTTTTTTTAGAAATAAAAGTTTACAGATACAGTTTCAGTGCCCTTTGCATGCTGTGCTTTTAAGAAGCATACCCTATACTGAGATAGAAACTGGTGTAATCCTTCCTGCTACCCCATTCTTTCTTGCACTTTCATACAACATGGTATTGATTTGTGATTTTATGAGTTTCAGAAATGATTTTGTCAACAAAAAATACATCCAATCTTAGAGAAAGCTTTTAAGAGTTTATTTTAGCCAAACTGATGACAATTGGCAGGAAGCAAGTCTCAATGGATTGAGAAAATGCTCCAGAAAATGGCTGTTTTGCAATTTATTTTATACGTTAGAATCAAAGGAAGTTTACATGAAATCCATTGGTTGTAGATTAAGGGGGTGGAAGAAAGCAAAGCAGGGAAATCTCTGGGATTGGATAAAAAGTAAAATGGAGAGACACACACTTCTTTTGACATTGGTGGGTACAGGATAGTTAATAGCATTTTATAGCACATAGAGATGATATTCCGGGAACAAGATAACAATGAGGGATTCTGTAGTTTCCTGCTCTGGTGTGGTGGGTTGTGTCCCCTAGGAGGTCCAGAAAAAGGGATTACTCTTCACATTCCAAGGGTATGTTACTTAGATGCAAAAAGACAATCTTCACTTAGGTAAAGATTGACCTCTGTCAAGGAAGCTACTGGCAAGGATGTGACTTCCCCCCATGGCCCACCTTAGTTATGAATTTTTATGTTCATGCCATCCTATGGTTATTTCCAGTCTCCTGAGCTTGTCAGATTTAACATGTGGCCCCTTTTCCATCCACAGTTCCCCATTTTGGTCATAAATTAATCCAAAGGATACACTGATGACCAACCTATCGGTGCCTGCCGACGAGATGAACAGTCCCTGAAGTGGGGAGTGAGGATTGAGAAAAAAGAGAGACAAAGATGGGATCGGGAGGGCAGGCAATTCTAAGTAGACTGATGCAGTTCTAAGTAGAATGCCTCAGTTCTAAGTAGAATGCCTCAGCCCAAGTTTATTTTTGCAGCTAATATACTCTGGGCCTCAAAAAAGTAACAGAACTGTCTGCAATCTAATAGTTACAATGTTGGGATACACAAAGGCTTGTTTTTTGGCCAGCTCCACACTTCCTGACCTTGTCTGGTTCTGTGTTCTCAAAGTAGCAAGTTTTGCCTTGCTGGGAGCACAAACCACTCAAGGAAGTCAAAGGTTCAACATTTCACAAAATAACATTTGCTAGCACTTCAGCATGGTTTCCCACACCAACCTTTGGTTGGATAGTGTGGTCCCACAGTGCTAGGAAGGCTCATTCCTAGGAAGTCTTAGTGTCAGCATTTATCATGTTGAATGTTGGACTATTGGGGGTGGGGCAAGACCGTAACCTTAGATGGCAGTCAAGGCCTTATTATTCTATTTAAAAGAAAATGTGAGCAAATGGGAGGCAGTCAGATTCTATATGTCTTCATGAAATATATTCTAGATCATTTCTAATCTTTGAGCTATCATGATCCGTTGTTTTTTCTTTTCTGTTAATCTTATGTTTTGTGGTTTTTTTTTGCATCTAGTGTAACATTTACAAACTAGGGCAAAGAGCAATAGTATTAAACCAGTAACACCGATGAGAAGCAGAAAATGTCCAATATTAAATAAGTATGAGTCAGAGGAGAATAAGCATCCTAGCCATCCAAAGAACGCTTTACATGCTTTATCATAATTTTTTATTAAGCTAATAATATGTTTTCCTCCCTCGTCTACTGCTGTTTGTACCTTACGATAAGTTTGGCCAGGTGAATGAAGATTCTCTGTTATTTCATCATCTAGAAGTTCTAATTTATCTTCTGGCCAATTAGTTTCCATAGAAATGACTTCATGGGGAGGATTTAATTCAATTTCCCAGTAAACTGTATTTTCAGCATCTATAATATTATAGGTTTCATTAACCTCAGGCAAAATAATTTGCCTATGATTTTAGTATTACACCATATTTCTGTAGCATTTACTGCAAACCTGGTGTATTACAATAGAAGTCAGTTAGTATGACAGAAGAATTTTCTAACCCTTCCCAGCAAAAACTTCCCTTTCCCATATACCACATATTGTTATTTGTTGGGATGGATACAATAGGCCAGGGTTAGGTAAATTCAGAATTCCATATTGATTGGAGACATAACCATTCACCTTTTCGATTTTCATAATCAGATAATGAGATGGGTTCCCTATTTTTATTATTATTTAATATGGCCCATCTACTTCCCATTGGGAGTAGTCTAGTATTATTAAGGATGGTCCCTATGCCAGCCAGTTGGAACTACTGAAAATCTTAGCTTAGGATTTAACCGAGGCGCTTGTGTTTTTAAGATACAACATCTTAGATCACATGTGCCATCCAAAATTTTCCAAAGTCCAGGGAACCATAAGAGTCTCACATGTGTCTGGCTGGGTGTCCATTATAGTTAGCCAGTGTTTCATAGCTACTTCAGATTCCATTTGTATTAGCATAGATAGTAGGCCTTGTTGAGTCAGGATAAAGGCACATTCCCATTGCTGGGTTTGTGCATGAAACTAGATTGTCTGTTCTATCCATTTAGCTAGGGCCTCATTGTTTTTCCATGCTGCTTCCCATCCTTTTCCTTCCTCTTGAAATAACATTCCCTCTATTTTAGATAAAGAGTCCTTTTCTAACGAATGACGTTCTTCATTAGCTGCTAATTCAGCTTGCCCCAGAACGCCAAGGCCAGCCCCTAATCCTCCAAGTATCTCCCTCTTCTTAGAGACGGCCAGTGTTGTTGGACCCACCAGGAATGTTGCTTCCTTGGGTGCCTATGGCCCAGGGCCAATTGGGGTACACTGAATGGACCCAAAAATGTTGAGTCTCCCATACCATAATTAAATGAGTAGAGGTAACCCCTAAATGAGCTAGAGTTTGAGTATTCCATAAGGCTTCCCATAAGTGTCCAGGATGCAAAGAGGGAGGGGTACTTAACAGACATACCCACCAAGAAATTGGAATTACCCACCAAGTAATTCCAATTTCTGAAATGGGGACCCATTTATTTTTTCCTGTTTCACGGGCATCCAGCCACAGGAACATGGCTGGACAGGGCAGGATGCTACAGCCTTTTCCCTTAATTTGTTATCATCCATTCCTGTAGGTATACAATACTCATCTAAATTAGTTCCATATATAATTCTACCAAGGAAATTACCAGAGAAGTGTTCTTGAAAGTACTTGCTCAGGATGGGTTCTTTATAATATATACACCCAGAAAAAAATTACCAAAGTTAATAGTAGGAGAGGACCAATGCGTGGCTAACAAGGTGTTAGCCTCATTATCATAACTGATCATGAGAACATCATTGTCTAGTAAATGGGAAAGATTAGAGGTACCCAAGTTTTTCATATCCAGTAAGGGATGGGGTCTGGGGAAACAGACACTGTTTCCATTAGGAAACCACAAGAAGGATAACAACAATAAAAACCATTTGATATATCTCAAGAATTAGGTGATATAAGAGTAAGGTTTGAGGGAAATTTAAGGAGCAAATTTAACTATTAGTTAAGGGGGAAAATAATTAAATAAGTGTCTTTGGGTCCAGCATCAATTTGTGGGTATATAGGCCTTATTGATGTCTTGGGATAGCTCTCTGCCTTTGATGTCAGCAGCTTCTCATCCTTGAGTCTTCGATGTCCGCTGTAGACAGAGGTGAGTGTCAGTATAGGAATAGATGTCCATTCACTGTTAGGTGCCTTTTTTAAATGAGAAATGTGAATCCACGAGTTAACTCCTTTAAGTTTGGCTGCACATGGATTAGTTAGTAACATCTGATAAGGTCCCTTAGAACGAGGCTGGAGAGAATCTTTTATTTGATGTCTTTTCCAGTAGACAAAATCTGGTGTAAACCATGGTCTTTTAAGTCTTCGTCTCCCAGGAGCGCACTCTGAACTGAATCAATTACTAATTTATTAATCCCTTTAAGCTATCTCCTTTTAGTAAGGTTGGTTCATATGTCCCTTCATCCAGATGCATAGGGCAACCAGTGACTATTTCATGAGGAGAAAGCCTATGTTACCGAAAGGAATAGATCTCAGGTTGATGAGCACAACAGGGAGAGCCGTAGGCCATGGAAGATTAAAAGCTTCTGAAATTATGACTAGTTGAACTTTGATTGTACCATTGGTATGTTCCACCAATCCAGAGGACAGGGCGTGACAAGCACAATGAAAATGCTGTAGAATGGGCCAAATGTTACAGATGGACTACATTATTTGTCCAGTCAAATGAGTCCCTTAGTCACTAAGTGACTTGGAGGGAATTCCCCAGTTGGGAATTATTTTTTCCAAAAGCATTTTACCTACTGTTAAGGCTGTTGCTCTCCTGTAAGTGAATGCCTCAACCCAGTGAGAAAACGTACAAACCATAACTAATATATATTTGTATCCTTGAGATGGTGGCATTTGGATAAAATCCAATTGCCATACCTCAAATGGGCCTAAAGGAAGTGGGAAATGTCCTTGGGACCCATGGGATGGTTTTCTTGGGTTGTATTTCGGACAGATAGAACATCTGCCACACACTTTATGAGCTACAGTGGGAGAACGTTTCCAGTAATATTGTTTACTCCATAACATGTTTTCAGGACCCCAATGTGTGAGCTCATAGCACATATTGAAGTATAGGTAGTTGAGCCCCTGTAGGTAAGACTGGTTTTTGATTGGGTCGAAGACTTACCTCTTTGACTGGGTCAAAGGTTCCCCCTTTTTGTTGCCATATCCTCTTCTCTTCTGTAGCTGTCCTTTGGAACTGTAAAAGAAAGTCTTATTGATTGAATAGGAAGCGAGGGGCATTCTCGGATCTGGATATTCTCACTATTCAGTGCTGCCTGTTTAGCTGCCGAGTCAGCTAAATGATTTCCTTTTGCTTCCATGGTGGCAGCTTTAGAAAGTCCTGAAATTTTGATAATTGCCAATTGTCTCAGTTGTTGTATGGCCTCTAGTAATTCTGAAACCTATTTTCCATTCTTTATGGATTGCTCGGAGGAAGTTAAGAAGCCTTGCTGCTTCCACAACATTCCAAAGTCATGAGCTACATCAAAGGCATAGTAATTATTAGTGTACATATTGGCTACTTGATCTTTGGCCAATTGACAATCCCGAGTTAGAGCCATTAATTCAGCTTGCTAGGCAGATTTTATTTCAGGTAAATAAGAACTTTCAGTTATGTCCACCATGGGAGTTACTGCATATCCAGCTTGGTGATGTCCCTGTTCATCTTTGAGATAAAATCCATCTGTGAACCAAATTAAGTAAGCGTCACCAATAAGGGATTCCTGTAAATCATTTCTGGGAACAAGAAGGTGGTCACTAAGCAAAACACAATTGTGGGTGCCTTCTTCCTGTAAAGAGGGTAATAAAGTTGCTGGATTGAGACTGTTGCATCGAGTTAAAGTAATACTAGGTACAGAAAGCAAGAGTACTTCCATAAGGAGCCAGTCGACTGACAGAAAAGTGTTGAGTGTGGTGAGAGTTCAGTAAGGATTCAACAGAATGAGGAGCATAAATAGTTAAAGGAGCACCCATAACTACTTCTTCTGTTTGTTTGCATATTATGGTTGTAGCATAAATGGCCCTCATGCAAGGAGGAAACCCCTTTGCTACTGAGTCCAATTGCTGACTGTAATATCCTATAGGTCTTTGATGGTCTCCACGTTTCTGAGTTAGAACTCCCAAAGCATTTCCTTTGTTTTCATGTATGAAAAGGGAAAAAGGAAGCTTATAATTACGGTGTCCCAGAGCCAGAGCTTTAGATACTTTTTCCTTTAGCATCTTTACAGCTTGTTTCCCTTCTGGGTTCTATTGAAGTGGATCAGATTGATCTGATTTTAATAAAGCATATAGAGGCTGGGCCATACATGAAAAATTTGGGATCCAATTGCAACAGTATCCACTTAGACCCAGGAATCCTCTAAGCTGTTTTTTCATTTTTGGAAGGGGAAAGGATAACATTCCTTTGAGTCTTTCAGGGTTAATCAGTCACCCATCTTTGGATATGAGATGGCCAATGTATTCTACTTGGGGCAAACAAAATTGAAGTTTTCCTTTGAGACCTTCTGTCCCTTTAGAGCTAGCTGTTGTAACAGGTAAATTGTGTGCTTTTGGGGGTCTAGTGGTGTCCTAGAGCATAAAAGGAAGTCATCCATATATTGAATTAGTGTGGAATCTCTGGGAAAATCAGCATCATTCAAATCAGCCTTTAATATCTGGGAGAAATAGGTGGACTCTCCGTATACCCCTGGGGTATCACAGTCCAAGTAAATTGGCGATCTTCCCAGGTAAAAGCAAAGAGATATTGAATGTCCTTTTTAATAGGAATGCTGAAAAAGGGACTACATAAATCTATTACTGGAAAATATTGGCAGTCCACAGGAAAGGCTGATAATAGGGTATGTGGATTTGGAACCCAGCATGTCTCAGAATGACTGTTTTATTTATTGCTCTGAGATCCTGTACAAATCTCCATCCTTTTCCATTTGGCTTCTTTACTGGAAGAATAGCAGAATTACAGGGGCCCATACAAGGAATTATAAGCCCCCTATTTAAATAATCTTGTATAATGGGTTTAATTCCAGCTAGTGCATCAGGTCTCAAAGGATATTGGTGAATATTAGGTAGAGGCAGTGTAGTCTATAGTTATTTTAGTAGGAGAGGCTGACTTCATCTCGCCAATATCTGTACTGGAAAGGGCCCAAAGTTGCACTGGGACGTCCTGCAATAATTGTTCAGTCTCAAGGTTCGTTTCCTCTGTGGAGTTTCCTTTACAATCATTACTTTCCCAATTGGTTCAGTATCTGAATCATTTAGTTCTAAATACATGTCACTCTTCTGGGAAAAGGATATGTGGACATCATGGGTTTCAAGAAAAAAGTATCTACCCAAAAAATCTGAAAACATTTATCCATAAAGACACATGTGCTCCAATGTTCATTGCAGCTTTGTTTACGGTGGCCAAGACATGGAAACAACCAAAATGTCCTTCGATAGATGAATGGATAAAGAAGTTGTGGTATATATACACAATGGAATACTATTCGGCGGTAAGAAAAGATGATATAGGAACATTTGTGACAACATGGATGGATCTTGAGAGTATAATGCTAAGCGAAATAAGTCAGACAGAAGAAGCAGAGAACGATATGATTTCACTGATATGTGGTGTATAAACCAAAAACAACAAAAGAACAAGACAAACAAATGAGAAACAAAAACTCATAGACACAGACAATAGTTTAGTGGTTACCAGAGGGTAAGGGGGGTGGGTGGTGGGAAATGAGGGTAAGGGGGATCAAATATATGGTGATGGAAGGAGAGCTGAGTCTGGGTGGTGAACACACAATGGGATTTATAGATGATGTAATACAGAATTGTACACCTGAAATATATGTAATTTTACTAACAAATGTCACCCCAATAAATTAAAAAAAGAAAAGAAAAGAAAAGAAAGAAAATCGCTTTCTGTCAGGTGAATTGGAGCAGATTTAGTAAAAATAACTAGTAACATCTTAACTAGTAATATAGTAACGTTTTAACATTTAATTAGTAACATTTCCTAGTTGGAAGGGAACAAGTTCTGATTTAAAAACAGCCATTGGTTGATTAATATCCCTACCATTTGTAGAGAAGCTTTCCTCCAGGGGAGAGGGCAACTTAGTTGTGTAGCATTAAGAACAGACAAAGTAGCCCCAGTATCTACAAGGTCCTTGGTAATTTCCCCTTTTGTGATAATTTCGACTTCTCCTAAAGTATTTGTAAGGACAAGGGGAAATATCCTCTCATAGTCCTCAGCAAACCTGTGCTTGCTTCTATTCTTTTCTTTTTCTAAATCCCATTTCAGTTTTCTACAATCCTTCAGGTGACCTGACTTTCGACAATAAAAGCAGACTCCTCTCTCCCCTTGTCTGAGTGACCTCTGGGAGGCCTGACCTGACGGCTTAATTGCTGAAGCTGTAAGTTCATGATTTTGGCAGCTTTATCTCTTTCTCTCTTTTCAATAGTTTTAGGTGGTCGATCAGCCACAATTGCCAGTTCATTAGTACATGTAGTTCGCCAATTTCATTTTTGCTGTTTAATCAGCATTACAAGTTCTTCATCCAGTCCTTCCAAAAATGCCGAATTTAGTAAAGGATCATTCTGATGATCCTTAAAACTGGAGACAGACCTGAGTATTTTTTGAAAGTTTTTATAAAACATTCAAAGAAATCAAGTACTGGTTCATCAGGCCTTCTTTTACATTGCTGGACCTTGGTCCAGTCTATTTTCTGGGGGAAAATCTCAGGTATGGCTTGATAAAGCCGGCGGGCTAATTCCCTGCATTTTCCCCAGTCTGTCTTTCTTTGTTTTAAGAAGTCATCTACAGGAGCTTCCCAGGGAACCTTATTCAGCCATTCTGTTGCTTTGCTCTCAGAAACCTGTAGGTGTATCAATCGGAATAGGTCAGAACAGCCAGGATCATATGTTCTAACAGTTAAATCAGATTCTTTTGCAAACCCATCAGCGTCCTGGAGAGGGTCAGGGAAATCTTTAGTTAAATTCCTTAATTCTGTTCTAGTCCAAGGAACATATACAGTCACTGGTTCCCCTCTGCCTGAGACCAGCTTCTCCCTGAAGGGAGCTGCCAGAATTTTTGTTTTTTTCTGCTTTATCTTGGTCTGAATTTCTATTCTCTATTTCCCCTGGGTCTGTAGAGAGTGGCAGTGAAGGGGGTATAGAGGAGACAGAAGAGGAGGAGGAGGAGGAAGAGAAGGGAGGGGTATGTCTGGACAAAGGAGCTCAGAAAGCAAGGGATATAGTGGAGCAGTTAGAGAAGGGGTGGGGGGAATGGGGTGTTGGCATTTACCGACTTCAGAAGCTTTTCGTTCAGAGACAGTTTCTAAAATTTTCTTATTAACTTCCTGTAGAGAAAGGAGTTTATCTGTGCTCCGCCTAGAAGCTTCTAATTTCCAATCAAGCTTCCCTTTCCTTTAGTTTAATTTTAGAGCCAGATTTTTCCAATTGAGCACGCAAAAAAACTCAATTTGGGTTTCTCAAAACTTCCCCATTTTGGCCATTTCAAGCTGATATCATTTTTTGTTAAAAGTTTCCATTTCTGTAGGTACTTGTAAGTTGAAATTCTGTATGAATTATACATAGTTCTTGGTTCTTGCAGGAGTATTAATGGGAATCTGTGGTTCCTGGGGTTTACCGACCTTAGAGGCACGATTTCCCATGTTAGTTTTAGTTTTCCTTCGATTTCTGCAGAGTCTGAACACACTTGTAGGGATATTGTGTAGCAGTTTGAAGTGTGCTGTTTATGAGTTGAGCACTGAGGGGCTGTCACCTCCCGAGTCGCTTCAACCCTCTTAACGTGCCTCGGTTTCTCTCCCCGGCTGTCTAGTACATCCATGAGGACTCGGAGTACTAGGTAACCAGCCTTTATGTGAGTGTCCCCAAATGAGTCAATTAATTACAGTTGTGTTGGAATTCCCTATGGGGCCACTGCACATTTTGAGGAGTACCCTCATACACTTCCACAAAATTCTTTGTCACCTGAATACTGAAATTCAGGCTGGAGGGAGTAAATGCCCCTTGTCTTTGATGCTGAACAAGTTCAGGCTCTCATTTATCCAGCAAAGGTTTGTTCAGACTTGCAGTAAGCAATTCCAATTGAAAAACCAAAATTAAAACCAGCCACCCATCTCAACTCCTATCCTTTAATATCATCTTGAGGATTTTCTAAGAACAGCTCAAATAAAGTCATACTCTCTACCATAAGTGAGGGGAAGGTCCTAGATTTACAAGAGATAACTCACCCAAGTTCACCCGATGCGAAGCGTGGAGTCTTTGGGGGCAAAATGGGCCCTGCTGGTACCAAGCACCGAATCTGGGTCCACAGTGTGGTCCTGGGTGGGCTTCTTTGGAATCCTGCCGCCTACGCCAAGTAATGTCAACGAAAAATACATCCAGCCTAAGAGAAAGCTTATAAGAGTTTATTTGAGCCAAACTGACGACTATTGCCAGGAAGCAAAGTCTCAATGGATTGAAAAAATGCTCCAGCAAATAGCTGTTTTGCAATGTATTTTATACATTAGAATCAAAGGAGGAAGGTTACATGAAATCCATTTATTGTAGATTAAGGGGGTCAGAGAAAGCAAAGCAGGGAAATCTCTGGAATTGGATAAACTTCTCTGACATTGGTGGGTACAGGATAGTTAATAGCATTTTATAGCACATAGAGATGGTATTCTAGGAACAAGATAACAATAAGAGATTTTGTAGTTTCCTGCTCTGGTGTGGTGGGTTGTGTCCCCTGGGAGGTCCAAAAAAAGGGATTACTGTAGACATTCCAAGGGCATGTTATCTTAGATGCAAGAAGACAACAGATAGAGTCACTTAAGGTAAACATTGACCTTTGTCAAGGAAACTGTAGGCCAAGGATGTGACTTCCTGCCGTGGCCCACCTTAGGAATTTTTATGTTCACACCATCCTATGTTGTTATTTTCATTCTCCTGAGCTTGTCAGGTTTAACATGTGGCCCCTTTGCTATCCACAATTTCATACCACAAATACCTTCCTGCAACTTTCTCCTTGCACTCAACTTTATTCCTGAGATTTATTCGTGTCAATATATGTAAGTCCAGCTCCTTTATTACAACTTCTGGAGAGTATCCCATTAGATAGATGTAGCATCCTTCACCCATGCAGTCCCCCACTGAGAGACATTAAGTTGTCACCCATGCAGTCCCCCATTTTTCTCCTCAGGAGATGCTGCCAGTTTACTCTCTGGGTCACCCTCCTGATAGCACACAACAAGAATTCTTGTTTCTCCACATTATCACCCATGCTTGGCACAGTCAGGGGCTTAATTCCTGATTCCTAATGGGGTTGAGAGCATCTCATATGCTTATTTGGTCACACTCATATATGATTTGCCTATTCTTATTTCTTTGCTTATTTTTCCATTGGGTTCCAAATTTTTTCTTATCGATTCATAAGCTTTATTTTTCACATCTTCTGAATGATTATGCATTGTCAGTTACATGCATTCTAAACATCACAGACTGAGATCTGTTATTTATCCTTTCGCTGTATGTACAGTGTCTTTTGTACACCAGTTGTTTAACAATTCCTTTGTACTTTGTACTTTTGATAATGTTTAAGAAATCCTTCCTTATTCAGATGTCAGCACATTCTCCTATGTGTTCTTCTAATAATTTTGAAGTTTTTGTTTCCTACCTTTAGTCTGCAATTCATTTTGCATATGGCAAGAGGTGCTCACTTACTCTTCTCAGAAAGAGGTGCTGTTGCCCTCATTCGACAGATGAGGTAATTGAGGCTCTGAATGGGGAAGGTATTTTTCCAGCACTACACTGCGGGAGGGGTAGAGCTGGTTCTGGAACTTTGGTGGTTCAACTCCAAAGCCCAAACCTCAATCCTATTGTTTGGTGAAGAGCTGACTTGAAGGAAAACTTATGTTGTGGTGCTATTGTCATCATGGCAAACTTAGCTCCCTTCTGCCCACATTCTTGGTAGTAGCAGGTGGGGGATCAGGACACCCCTCAATTTCTCCCTGCACATAACTAGTTACTGTTCAGCTATCCACTTTTAGATAGGTACCTCTTCTGGTTGTTAGGAAGGGGCAGCAGCACAAAGAACAACTTCCACCTTCAAGGAGCTTCCAGAACATTCCCAAATCTCTGTAGCACGTGTACATTCACATATGGCAGCTTGGATATAAGCTCCTCTTAACACTTATTTCCTTCTTTTGATTCACAGTTAAACAGAAAGAATCAGAGGGGAAAATGAAAAGCCAGAAGAGAAGGGAGAAATCTCGAGCGGAAGAGGAAACTGATCCCAAGATGGCGGGCCACTGGAAGCAGGGCTTCTTCTCCATTCAGCTGGCAGTAATGCCACTTCTTGCAGGTAGCTACACCTGTTCCCAACAGTTTATGGTTGTCTTGTCAAAAGTGGCCAAAGTCCATAAACAGAATGCCCATGGTGACCAAACCCCTGCTCTATGCCACCTAATTTCATGTTCACAGCCATCTTAGCAAAGTGGGGTTAAGTATCCCACTATACAGAAGGGGAATGGAAGCCCAGAGAATTAAATGCATTATCTAAGATCACAAACACAGAAGTGTAAAGACAGGATTTGAACCCAGCTCTGATTACAAAGTCTAAGGAAACCTGAGAATAATAGATATTGTAATTTTGTTTGCTAAACAAGATACTGCTTTCTTTTTTTGGTTTATTGGGGTGACAATTGTTAATGAAATTACATAATTTTGGGTGTACAATTCTGTATTACATCATCTATAAATCCCATTGTGTGTTCACCACCCAGAGTCAGTTCTCCTTCTATCACCATATATTTGATCCCCCTTACCTTCATCTCCCTCCAGCCACCGCCCTTAACCTCTGGTAACCACTAAACTATTGTCTGTGTCTATGATTTTCTTTCTCATTTGTTTGTCTTGTTCTTTTGTTACCAAGACATACCACATATCAGTGAAATCATAGGGTTCTCCACTTTTTCTGTCTGACTTATTTCACTTAACATTATACTCTCAAGATCCATCCATGTTGTCACAAATGTTCCTATATCATCTTTCCTTAACGCCGAATAGTATTCCATTGTGTATATATACCACAATATCTTATCCATTCATCTATCGAAGGACATTTTGGTTGTTTCATGTCTTGGCCACCGTAAACAAAGCTGCAATGAACATTGGAGCACACGTGTCTTTATGTATAAATGATTTCAAATTTTTTGGGTAGATACCCAGGAGAGGGATTGCTGGGTCATATGGTAATTCTATTCGTAATTTCTTGAGGAACCTCCACACTGCCTTCCATAGCGGCTGCACCAGTCTGCATTCCCACCAACAGTGTATGAGGGTTCCTTTTTCTCCACAGCCTCTCCAACACTTGTTACTATTTGTTTTGTTGATGAAAGCCATTCTGACTGGGGTGAGGTGATATCTCATTGTGGTTTTTATTTGCATTTCTCTGATGATTAGCGATGTTGAGCATTTTTTTCATATGTCTATTTGCCATTTATATATCCTCTTTGGAGAAATGTCTCTTCAGGTCCTCTGCCCATTTTTCAAATGGGTTGTTTGTTTTTTTGTTGTTGAATTTCATGAGTTCCTTATATATTTTGGATATTAAATCCTTATCACAGGAACTGTTTGCAAAAATCTTCTCCCATTCATTTGGTTACTTCTTTATTTTGTCGATGGTTTCTTTTGCTGTGCAGAAACTTTTAAGTTTCATATAGTCCCATTTGTTTATTTTAGCTTTTACTTCCATTGCCTTTGGAGTCAAATTCATAAAATGCTCTTTGAACCCAAGGTCCATAATTTAGTACCTATGTTTTCTTCAATGCAGTTTATTGTTTCAGGTCTTATGCTTAAGTCTTTGATCCATTTTGAATTAATTTTGGTACATGGTGACAGAAAACAGTCCAGTTTCATTCTTTTGCACGTGGCTGTCCAATTCTCCCAGCACCATTTATTGAAGAGGCTTTCTTTCCTCCATTGTATGTTTTTAGCTTCTTTGTCAAAAATTATCTGTCCATATTTATGTGGTTTTATTTCTGGGTTCTCAATTCTATTCCATTGGTCTATGTGTCTGTTTTTCTGCCAAAACCATGCTGTTTTGATTATTGTAGCCCTGTAGTACAAGCTAAAGTCAGGCAGTGTGATACCTCCAGCATTGTTCTTTTTTCTTAAGATTGCTTTGGCTATTCGGGGTCTTTTGTGGTTCCAAACAAATCTGATGATTTTTTGTTCTATTTCTTTAAAAAATGCCATTGGGATTTTGATGGGGATTGCATTAAATCTGTATATTGCTTTGGGTAATATGGCCATTTTAACTATGTTGATTCTTCCAATCCATGAGCACGGAGTGTCTTTCCATTTCTTTGTGTCTTCTTCAATTTCTTTCAAAAATGTCTTATAGTTTTCAGCATATAAATCCTTCACATCCTTGGTTAAGTTTATTCCTAGGTATTTTATTATTTTTGCTGCAATAGCAAAGGGAATTGTTTTTTGTATTTCTTTTTCTGAGATTTCATTGTTAGTATATAAGAATGCAATGGACTTTTGTACGTTGATTTTGTAGCCAGCAACTTTACTGTATTCATTGATTGTTTCTAATAGCTTTTTGGTGGAGTCTTTAGGGTTTTCTATACATAGCATCATGTCATCTGCAAAGAGTTACAATTTAACTTCTTCATTCCCAATTTGGATGCCTTTTATTTCTTTCTCTTTCCTGATGGCTCTAGCAAGCACTTCTAACACCATGTTGAAAAGCAGAGGTGACAGCCTCTGCTTATAGGGGACAGCCCTCTCGTGTTCCTGAACGTAGAGCAAAGGGCTTCAGTTTTTCACCATTAATTATGAGATTAGCTGAGGGCTTGTCATAGATGGCGTTTATTATGTTAAGGTATTTTCCTTCTATACCTATTCCATTGAGTGTTTTAATCATAAATGGATGTTGTATCTTGCCAAATGCTTTTTCTGCATCAATTGATATAATCATATGATTTTTGTCCTTTATTTTGTTTATGTGCTGTATCACATTGATGGATTTGCGGATGTTGAACCATCTTTGTGCCCCAGGTATGAACCCCACTTGGTCGTGATGAATAATCTTTTTAATGCATTGTTGTATTCGATTTGCTAAAATTTTGTTTAGGATTTTTGCATCAGTATTCATCAGAGATATTGGTCTGTAGTTTTCTTTTTTTGTGTTGTCCTTACCAGGTTTTGGTATCAGAGTAATGTTGGCCTCATAAAATGAGTTAGGGAGTACTGACTCTTCTTCAATTTTTTGGAAGAGTTTGAGCAGGATTGGTATTAGATCCTCTTTGAAGGTTTGGTAGAATTCACTAGTGAAGCCATCTGGTCCCGGACTTTTGCTTTTGGGAAGGTTTTGGATGATTGATTCAATTTCTTTATTGGTGATTGGCCTGTTTAGATTTTCCAGTTCTTCATGGCTCAGCCTTGGAAGGCTATATGTTTCTAAGAACTTGTCCATTTCTTCTAGGTTATTGAATTTGGTGGCATATAGTCCTTCATAGTATTCTTGAATGATCCTTTGTATTTGTGTGGTGTCCGTGATAACTTCCCCTTTCTCATTTCTGATTTTGTTAATTAGTGTCTTCTCTCTTTTTATCTTAGTGAGTCTAGCCAAGGGTTTGGAGATTTTGTTAATCTTTTCAAAGAACCAGCTTTTTGTCACATTAGTTGTTTTTTTTTAATTAAATTTATTGGGGTGACAATTGTTAGTAAATATACATAGATTTCAGGTGTACAATTCTGTGTTACATCGTCTATAAATCCCATTGTGTGTTCACCACCCAGAGTCAGTTCTCCTTCCATCACCATATATTTGATCCCCTTTACCCTCATCACCCACCCCCACCCCCTTACCCTCTGGTAACCACTAAATTATTGTCTGTGTCTATGAGTTTTTGTTTCTCATTTGTTTGTCTTGTTCTTTTTGGTTTATATACCACATATCAGTGAAATTATAGGGTTCTCTGCTTTTTCTGTCTGACTTATTTCACTTAGCATTATTCTCTCGAGATCCATCCATGTTGTCACAAATGCTCCTATATCATCTTTCCTTAACGCCGAATAGTATTCCATTGTGTATATGTACCACAACTTCTTTATCCATTCATCTATCGAAGGACATTTTGGTTGTTTCCATGTCTTGGCCACCGTAAACAAAGCTGCAATGAACATTGGAGTACACGTGTCTCTATAGAGAAATGCTTTTATATTTTTGGGGTAGATACCCAGGAGAGCGATTGCTGGGTCATATGGTAATTCTATTCGTAATTTCTTGAGGAACCTCCACACTGCCTTCCATAGCGGCTGCACCAGTCTGCATTCCCACCAACAGTGTATGAGAGTTCCTTTTTCTCCACAGCCTCTCCAACACTTGTTACTATTTGTTTTGTTGATGAAAGCCATTCTGACTGGGGTGAGGTGATATCTCATTGTGGTTTTTATTTGCATTTCTCTGATGATTAGCGATGTTGAGCATTTTTTCATATGTCTATTTGCCATTTGTATATCCTCTTTGGAGAAATGTCTCTTCAGGTCCTCTGCCCATTTTTCAATTGGGTTGTTTGTTTTTTTGTTGTTGAGTTTCATGAGTTCCTTGTATATTTTGGATATTAGCCCCTTATCAGGGGAACTGTTTGCGAAAATCTTCTCCCATTCAGTTGGTTGCCTCATTATTTTGTCAATAGTTTCTTTTGCTGTGCAGAAGCTTTTCAGTTTCATATAATCCCATTTGTTTATTTTAGTTTTTACTTCCATTGCCTTTGGAGTCAAATTCATAAAATGCTCTTTGAACCCAAGGTCCATAAGTTTAGTACCTATGTTTTCTTCAATGCAGTTTATTGTGTCAGGTCTTATGCTTAAGTCTTTGATCCATTTTGAATTAATTTTGGTACATGGTGACAGATAGCAGTCCAGTTACATTCTTTTGCACGTAGCTATCCAATTCTGCCAGCACCATTTATTGAAGAGGCTGTCTTTCCTCCATTGTATGTTTTTAGCTTCTTTGTCAAAAATTATCTGTCCATATTTAATGTGGTTTTATTTCTGGGTTCTCAATTCTATTCCATTGGTCTATGTTTCTGTTTTTCCGCCAATACCAAACTGTTTTGATTATTGTAGCCCTGTAGTACAAGCAAAAATCAGGAAGTGTGATACCTCCAGTATTGTTCTTTTTTTTTAATATTGCTTTGGCTATTCAGGGTCTTTTGTGGTTTTAAATAAATCTGATCATTTTTTGTTCTATTTCTTTAAAAAATGCCATTGGGATTTTAATGGGGATTGCAGTAAATCTGTATATGGCTTTGGGTAATATGGCCATTTTAACTATGTTGATTCTTCCAATCCATGAGCACGGAGTGTCTTTCCATTTCTTTGTGTCGTCTTCAATTTCTTTCAAAAATGTCTTATAGTTTTCAGCATATAAATCCTTCACATCCTTGGTTAAGTTTATTCCTAGGTATTTTATTCTTTTTGCTTCAATTGCAAAAGGAATTGTTTTTTCTATCTCTTTTTCTGAGATTTCATTGTTGGTATATAGGAAAGCAATGGAATTTTGTACGTTGATTTTGTAGCCAGCAACTTTACTGTATTCATTGATTGTTTCTAATAGCTTTTTGGTGTAGTCTTTAGGGTTTTCTATATATAGCATCATGTCATCTGCAAAGAGTGACAATTTAAATTCTTCATTCCCAATTTGGATGCCTTTTATTTCTTTCTCTTGCCCGATAGCTCTGGCGAGGACTTCCAACACTATGTTGAAAAGCAGAGGTGATAGGGGACAACCTTGTCGTGTTCCTGAACGTAGGGCAAAGGGCTTCGGCTTTTCACCATTAATTATGAGATTAGCTGAGTGCTTGTCGTATATGGCCTTTATTATGTTGAGGTATTTTCCTTCTATACCAATTTTAGTAAGTGTTTTAATCATAAATGGATGTTGTATCTTATCAAATGCTTTTTCTGCATCAATTGATAGAATCATATGATTTTTGTCCTTTATTTTGTTTATGTGATGTATCACATTGATGGATTTGCGAATGTTGAACCATCCTTGTGCCTTGGGGATGAACCCCACTTGGTCGTGATGAATAATCTTTTTAATGCATTGTTGTATTCGATTTCCTAGAATTTCGTTTAGGATGTTGGCATCTGTATTCATCAGAGATATAGGTCTGTAGTTTTCTTTTTTTGTGTTGTCCTTACCAGGTTTTGGTATCAGGGTAATGTTGGCCTCATAAAATGAGTTAGGGAGTACTGACTCTTCTTCAATTTTTTGGAAGAGTTTGAGCAGGATTGGTATTAGATCCTCTTTGAAGGTTTGGTAGAATTCACTGGTGAAGCCATCTGGTCCAGGACTTTTGATTTTGGGAAGGTTTTGGATGACTGATTCAATTTCGTTACTGGTGATTGGCCTGTTAAGATTTTCCAGTTCTTCATGATTCAGCCTTGGAAGGCTATATGTTTCTAAGAACTTGTCCATTTCTTCTAAGTTATTAAATTTGGTGGCATATAGTCCTTCATAGTATTCTTGGATAATCCTTTGTATTTCTGTGGTGTCCGTGATAACTTCCCCTTTTTTATTTCTGATTTTGTTAATTAGTGTCTTCTCTCTTTTTATCTTAGTGAGTCTAGCCAGGGGTTTGTCGATTTTGTTAATCTTTTCAAAGAACCAGCTTTTTGTCACATAGATTTTTTCTACTGTCTTTTTGTTCTCTATTTCATTAATTCTGCTCTGATTTTTGTTATTTCCTTTCTTCTGCTGAACTTGGGTTTCGCTTGTTCTTCTTTTTCTAGTTTTTTAAGGTGTAACATGAGGTTATTTATTTGGGATTTTTCTTGTTTCTTGAGATAGGCCTGTAATGATATAAATTTCCCTCTTAAAACTGCTTTCGCGGCATCCCAAAAATTTTGGTAGGATGTATTTTCATTGTAATTTGTTTCTATGTATCTTTTGAGCTCTCCTCTAATTTCTTCTTTGACCCAGTCGTTCTTTAAAAGTATGTTGTTTAATCTCCATGTATTTGTCTTTATTCCTGCTTTCTTTTTGCAGTTGATATCCAATTTCAAAGCCTTGTGATCAGAGAATATGCTTGGTATGATTTCAATCTTCTTAAATTTGCTGAGGCTGCTTTTATGCCCCAATATATGGTCTATCCTTGAGAATGTTCCATGTACACTCGAAAAGAATGTATAGTCTGATGTTTTAGGATGAAGTGCTCTATATATGTCAATGATGTCCATTTCATCTAATGTGTCATTTAGTGCTGCGATTTCGTTATTTATTTTCTGTTTGGATAGCTGTCAAGGATGTATTTAAGTCCCGTAGTATAAGTGTGTTTTTGTCAATTTCTCCCTTTAGTTCTGTTAGTAGTTGCTTGGTATATTTTGGTGCTCCCTGATTGGGGGCATAAATATTGATGACTGTTATGTCTTCTTGTTGTATAGTCCCCTTTACCATTATGAAATGTCCGTCTTTGTCTCTTGTTATCTTTTTCACCCTGAAGTCTGTTTCATCTGATATAATTATGGCTACACCTGATTTTCTTTGGGTACCATTTGCTTGGAGTGTCAATTTCCATTCTTTCACTTTGAGTCTACGCTTGTCCTTGTAGCTGAGATGTGTCTCTTGGAGACAGCATATGGTTGGGTTTAGTTTTTTGATCCAATCTGTTACTCTCTGCCTTTTTGTTGGTGAGTTTAGTCCATTTACATTTAGGGTGATTATTGATACGTGAGCATTTCCTGTCATTCTGTCTTTAGTTTTCTGGTAAGGCTGTGTCTGCATTGTTTCTTTGCCTTTTTGTTGTTGTCTATTATTTCTGTGTGGTGGTATTCTATGATGTTTCCCTCTGTTTCTTGTTTTATTACAGTATATATTTCAGTTCTGGATTTTTTTTTTGAGTGGTTACCCTTAAGTTTATGTAAAAGAAAGTTTGATATTTAGAGTATTCCAGTTTCTTCAGCACGCTTACTTTCTCCATTCCCATATTCTGGTTCAGGCCTTCACTCTCCCCCTTTTTATGTTTCGGTTGCCACAAATTGTCCCTGTTGATGGTGGTCGTATAGCCTCCTTTAGTATTTCTTGTAGTGCAGGTCGTGTATTAGAAAATTCCCTCAGCTTCTGTATGTCTGGAAAGGTCTTTATTCCTCCTTCATATCTAAAGGATATCTTTGCTGGATATATTATTCTTGGCTCATGATTTCTGTCCTTCAATAGTTTGAATATTTGGTTCTACTCCCTCCTGGCTTGTAGAGTTTCTGCTGAAAAATCTGATGAGAATCTAATGGGCTTTCCTTTGTAGGTTACCGTCTTCATTTCCCTGGCTGCCTTGAGGATTCTTTCTTTGGTGTTAATTTTAGACAGCTTCAATACAATGTGCCTTCGAGAGGGCCTGTTGGGATTGAGGTAATTAGGTGTTCTATTTGCTTCTTGGATTCGAGGATCCAGTTCTGTCCACAAATTTGGGAAGTTCTCATCAACAATTTTTTGAATATATTCTCTGTTCCCTTCTCTCTTTCTTCTCCTTCTGGTATGCCCATTATTCTTAAATTGCTCTTTCTGATAGAGTCAGAAAGTTCTTGTAGAGTTCTTTCATTTCTTTTAAGTCTCAAGTCTCTTCCTTCTTCCATCTATGTAATTTCCAGGTTTCTATCTTTGATGTCACTGATTCTTTCATCCATCTGGTCAACTCTACTACCTAAGCTGGTTATTTCAATCTAAATTTCTTCTATTGAGTTTTTTTTTTTAGCATAAGAATCAAATTTTATTGCTTTATTCATGTGTCTTTTGCAAGGCACCGTGGTATGGACTAGAAACCTTGGAATGACACATGAAGGATGCTATGAAAAGTAATTCTGAGGCAGGATGCATTACTGAATTGTTTTTAACCAGGGTATCAACCATCAGGAATGAGTTCAAGTTAAAATTCACAGGTGAATGAAAACATCTTAAGGTCAGTCACTTCACATGCCCATCCTGATACTTTGAATAATCTGGAAAATTGCAGAACCACAAACAACAAAAATGAAGAGAGCCAATAACCAGGTTCCTACAGACGCCTTCTCTTCGGGAGCATATCTTGAGGTCTTGGAGACATTGCCGCGCTGGATGATGTTCTTGCTGTGCTTCTCGTTGGCCATACGGATCCAAAGCTTGGCGACCATCTTCGCGACGCTACCTCCTGCCCAGCCACCCCTTGGACTTGCTCGCTCGCTTGCTCTCCAGCCGCTGCAACGCTCCGCTCCCAGTGCTTGTGCTGCCAGAGCGAGGTAGTTCTCATGCGGGACGCTAGCTCCGGTCGCTGGGCCTGGGCGCGGCGAGCGCGGGGGCTGAGCGCTAGCGGGCTGCCGATTGACTGAGGATGCGGGGCTGACCGGCCAAGGGAGGCGGGCGCTCACGGAAGAGAGCAGGCCACTAGGACACTCCTCAGACCACAGCCGCCGCGGGGAGCGTGGAGTGAAAGAGGATGGAAACGCAACACAACACACAGACCGTGCAGCCCCTTCTATTGAATTCTTAATATCCAGAAATACCATTTGGTTCTTTTTTAAAATTTCAATCTCTTCCGTAAAATGCTCATGTTGTTCTTTCATTGCGTTTCTGAGTTCATTAAATTGCCTTTCTGTGTTGTCTTGCATCTCGTTGAGTTTTTTCAGGACTGCAGTCATGAATTCTCTATCATTGAAGTCACATATTTCCATATCTTTAGGTTCTTTTTCTGGAGACTTTTCACTTTCTTTCTGAGCTGTCTTGTTGCCTTGGTTATTTATGGCAATTACTGATTTATTATTTCTCTTCCTAGACATCTACTGGAGTGGCTTCTGCAACAGGTTGATAGGAAGAGGTCTTTCTTTTGTTTTCCAGTGCTTGTTGGTAGAATGTTTTATTTTCTCTCCAACTGCAGCCTTATTTTTTTTTCTCTTACACAGTAGTGCTATGTTTTCTCTGCACTATTCCAGCTTCTCACACAATGGGGGGATTCCCTGGGAGATGGGCCTCTCCTCTGTTAACAGTTCACCTGTGTCATAGGGCGCCACATCCCTGTGGGGGTGCAGAGAGCTTTTGAAGTTCCAAAGCTCTTTCTGCAACCGATTCAGAGCCAGTATGTTTCAGCAGTTCTGTTTACTCCTGCAGGGATCCGCCTAGATAGGTGGGGCCAGGGGCGGGCTGAGTTGTGAGAGGTGGCCCAGAGCAATGGCGGCCACTACCACCACAGGTGGTCCTGCTTCCACGGATCCCTCCCCTTTGCCGGAACTAGTTGGGCTGCGAATCTGTGTCTGCTGTCCACAGTTCTCAAAACAGCAAATATTCTGTCCTTTTGATCAGACACTGCTACTTTATCACTTCTAGCACTGATCGGGTGGGGGCGGGGCAAGCTCTGGGAGGTTAGGTAGGGGGCGGCTAGTTTCAGTGCCTAAGGCCTCCATTCTCCGCTCGGTAGTGAGGGCTTAAACCACCATTCTCAGCCTTCTTCCCTCAGTCTTTTCTCCGAGGTCTCTGCTGTGAGCGTTGGGTTCAGCCGTGTTATATGCTGCCCCCTCAGCCCTGTTGGCCATAAGCGGAGCCTTAGCAGTCCAAGTTCTTCCCTCTCCTGCAGCTGCGATAGTTCCGGGATGCAGCGAGCTCGGAGCACTGAGGTGGGTCTGCATCCTGCTCCCGCCCGGCTCCCTCCTCACACTTCTCCCTTCCCTCCTCCCCCACTTGCGTGATTCGCCCACTTGGAGGTGAATTCAGTAGTGTGCCTCTTCGTCTTGACTGTCTGCTGTGCAGGGAGTCCTTTGTGGAGTTGTTGTTGTCCCATTAGTTGTAAATTCCAGGGGAGCTTTACAGAGGCTCCCCTCACACCACCATTTTTCATCCCATTTATGATTTAAATACTTAATAAAATAGGTATACAAGGAAAATACCTTAACGTAATAAAGGCCATCTATGACAAGCTCTCAGGTAATCTCATAATTAATGGTAAAATGCTGAAGCTCTTTGTTCTACGTTCAGAAACACGACATGGCTGTCCCCTATCACCTCTGCCTTTCAACATAGTGTTGGAAGTCCTTGTGAGAGCAATCAGGCAAGAGAAAGAAATAAAAGGCATTCAAATTGGAATGAAGAGTTAAATTGTCACTCTTTGCAGATGACATGATGCTATATATAGAAAACTATAAGACTCCACCAAAAAGCTATTAGAAACAATCAACGAATACAAAATCAACGGTTTTGTAAAGTTGCCTGCTACAAAATCAACGTACAAAAGTCCAAAATCTCAGAAAAAGAAATACAAAAAACAATTCCTTTTGCAGTTGCACCAAAAAGCATAACATACCTAGGAATAAACTTAACCAAGGATGTGAAAGACCTATATGCTAAAAACTACAAGACATTTTTAAAAGAAATGGAAGAAGACACAAAGAAATGGAAAGACATTCTGTGCTCATGGATTGGAAGAATCAACATAGTTAAAATGACCATAGTACCCAAAGCAATATGCAGATTTAATGCAATCCCTATCAAAATCCCAATGGCATTTTTTTTAAAGAAGTAGAACAAAAAATTGTCAGATTGGTTTGGAACCACAAAAGACCGCAAATAGCCTAAGCATACTTAATAAAAAATGAACAATACTGGAGGTATCACACTGACTGACTTTAGCTTGTACTACAGGGCTACAATAATCAAAACAGCATGGTATTGGCAGAAAAACAGACACATAGACCGATGGAATAGAATTGAGAACCCAGAAATAAAACCACATAAATATGGACAGATAATTTTTGACAAAGAAGAAAAAAACATACAATGGAGAAAAGACAGCCTCTTCAATAAATGTTGCTGGCAGAATTTGATAGCTACCTGCAAAACAATGAAACTGGACTGCTATCTGTCACCATGTATCAAATTCAAAATGTATCAAAGACTTAAGCATAAGACCTGACACAATAAACTGCATTGAAGAAAACATAGGTACTAAACTTATGGACCTTGGGTTCAAAGAGCATTTTATGAATTTGACTCCAAAGGCAATGGAAGTAAAAGCTAAAATAAATGAATGGGACTTTATGAAACTTAAAAGCTTCTGCACAGCAAAAGAAACCATCAACTAAATAAAGAGGCAACCAACTGAATGGGAGAAGATCTTTGCAAACAGTGCCTCCGATAAGGCGCTAATATTCAAAATATATAAGGAACTCATGAAACTCAACAACAAAAAAACAAACAACCCAATTGAAAAATGGGCAAAGGACCTGAAGAGACATTTCTCCAAAGAGGATATACAAATGGCAAATAGACATATGAAAAAATGCTCAACATCACTAATCATCAGAGAAATGCAAATAAAAACCACAATGAGATATCACCTCACCCCAGTCAGAATGGCTGTCATCAGCAAGACAAATAGTAACAAGCGTTGGATACGCTGTGGAGAAAAAGGAACCCTCATACACTGTTGGTAAGAATGCAGACTGGTGCAGCCACTACGGAAGGCAGTGTGGAGCTTTTTCAAAAAATTAGGAATAGAATTACCCTATGACCCAGCAATCCCTCTCCTGGGTATCTACCCAAAAAATCTGAAAACATCTATACATAAAGACACGTGTGTTCCAATGTCATTGCAGCTTTGTTTACAGTGGCCAAGACATGGAAACAACCAAAATGTCTTTCGATAGCTGAATGGATAAAGAAGTTGTGGTATATGTACACAATGGAATACTATTTGGCGTTAAGAAAAGCTGGTATAGGAACATTTGTGACAACATGAATGGATCTTGAAAGTATGATGCTAAGCGAAATAAGACAGAAAAAGCAGAGAACCATATGATTTCACTGATATTTGGTATGTAAACCAAAAACAACAAAAGAGCAAGACAAACAAATGAGAAACAAAACTCATAGACACAGACAATAGTTTAGTGGTTACCAGAGGGTAAGGGGGTTGGGGAGTGGGAGATGAGGGTAAGGGGATCAAATATATGGTGATGGAAGGAGAATTGACTCTAGGTGGTGAACACACAATGGGATTTATAGATGATGTAATACAGATTTGTTTACCTGAAATCTATGTAATTTTACTAACAATTGTCACCCCAATACTAAAAAAAGAAATGCTAATACTTTGAACAAGCTATTGTGTTTTACATTGTTGTTTTATTTCTCTGTACACAAAAATGACTTGGTACTTTTCAGCATGCTCTGAAGTTCAACTTTTGGAGAAAAAGAACTACATAGGGCTGGCTCAGTTACTCAGGTTATTGGAGCTCCTTGCTCCTAAAGCCGAGGTCAGTGGTTCGATTCCCATATTTGTCAGTGAGCTATGCCCTCTACAGCTAAGATTGTGAACAAAATCTCTCCCTGGAGCTGAGCTGCCATGAGCAGCCAGGGGTCTGTGTGAGCCGCCGTGGGCTGCTATGTGCTGCCGTGAGTGGCCGGCAGCCATTGTGAGCAGCTGGCAGCCGGCAATAGCTGCCTGAGCTGCTGTGAGCGGCCAACCGACGACCAGTGTCTGATTGCCTCAGCCGGGGGGGGGGGGGGGGGGGAGCGCACGGCTCAATACCATCATGGGCCAGGGAGCTGTGTCCTACACAACTAGACTGAGAAACAATGGCTTGAACTGGAGTGGGAGGTGGCAGCAGGCAGAAGAACGGGGAAAAAAAGAACTATACAAATGCCTCTGATGAGTCTTAAGTTCACTAATAATATACAATAATGGGGAAACATTTTTTAGGAAAGAAATTTAAACACTGACCAAAATAACATTATGACAAATACTTCCACTACAAATCCTTTGTGGGAAAAGGCAAGTTATAAATATAATACATACATCCTAATAATATTTTTCAATATACAAAATCAAAACTAAAAGTCAGGCTAGATTTCTGAATGGGTTGGTGGGTTGAATATTTACATCTATTTTTGCTCCCTTCCTACTGAAACTGGAAGGTAGGGATTAACAACAAACAGGTAAATCCTTAATCTTGGAACAGGAGAGGACACGATGCAACAAAAATCTGGAAGCTGGAAATCACATGGACAAGTGGTAAGTGACTTAGCAGATCACCAAACCTTAAACTGACAGTAGAGAAAACTGAGAAACAATCTTTACACAACAGAATTCTCCAAAGGCTCCAGAACTGGAAATCTCAGCACCTCCTGAAATGGGTAAAGGAATGGCTAAAATGTGTCAAGGTGTTTCAGGAGCAGTTAAATAGGTCTGTTTCTAGTCTCTGCTGCCGGGCAACTGTCCCTCATCAATCTGAAAATTTTTTCCTTGTAAAGAGTGAAAAGAGCCTTTAGTATCTTTAGTCTCTCGTTGAAGACGTGGTATTATGCTGAAAACAGAAAATTAAGCAATTGTATATGAACTAACAGTTGAGGCTTCCCAATCCCCTTTCCTCACTTACCTCCTACCAAGAGGGCAGGGGACTAGAAGACCTTTCTCTGGGGAACTTGACTTGCCCCAGAGAAAAGATATAAAGATGTTACTGGGGATTCCCCAACAAATAAATGGTTCAGCCAGATCACCATACAATGAGGCTCACAACTGACAGCACATTCCAACCCTGTTAGAGCTCTGAACCAGCTTTTTTTTAAGCTCCTGATTCCTAATCATAAACATTTGACCAAGATTAAAATATTCGAGGAACACCTGCAATGTGGAAGCTAAAGATCAAAACAAACTCTTTAGAGCAACTGGGAGGAAACAGAATATGCAGGGAAAGAAAACATTAAAAGCCCTATCAATATCTTCAGAGAACTAAGAGAAATTTCTGTAGTCATGAAACAAAAACTAGATACTATGAAAAAAATATTTTGAGGGAATAAAACCTATTTAATATGAAAAACAAGGTAAGGAATACGTCCACTGAAGAATTGAAAGTAAAATTGAGGAAATCTCCCAGAAAGTAGAGCACAAAATTTGAGGACTAGTCCAAAAAAATAAAAGTGTTTCCAAAAAGAATGGCAACAGTAGGGATGAGGTGAGGGGTCATCAATGAAATGATTCAGGAAAATTTCCCAGTACTGAGAGAGACATTTCCAGATTAAAAGGACGCACCAAATACTCAGAGCAATGATTGGAAACAGACTCACACTAAGAAATATAATTTTGAAGTTTAGAACACTGGGGACAAAGAGAAAATACCACAAGCTTCCAGAGAGATATAGATCATGTTGAATGAGTTAGGGATAATACTGTCTTCATGTTTCTTAGCAACACTGGGAGGTAGAATAGAAATGAACAAAGCCACCAAACTCTAAACTGTTTTTTTCTCTGAAAAATAATTTTCAACCTAGGATCTATACTCAGTCAAATAGTCCATCAAATTTAAAGCAAAAAAAAAGCATTTTCAGACATAGAATGGTTCCAATAATTTACCTCCCATATATGCACCCTTTCTCAGGAAGCCCTTGGAAAATATGCTCTATTAAAGCAAAGGAGTAAACCGAGAAAAAAGACACACAGGAAATAGGGGATCCAGTACAGGAAAGGGGTAAAAAGAACCTCAGGCTGGTTATTGTACAACAATCAAAGAGGGTAAACAATTGAAATACAAGATTCAAACATCTGTTTGATTGTTAACTAAGTAAAATGTAGGCCTCTGTATTGGTAGCCATGCATGAAAGTAAAACCGAAGCTAATTTTTATCAATGAGACTCACCAGGATGGTGAAGTACTGCTGAGAGTGAATAATGAGGCAATAAGACATGTAAAGATTTACACTGAAGCCTGGTGCCTCTTCCTTAAACAATACTTGGCAAGAAACTTCCAATCCTTGTTACCAGAGAGTGGGCCCTTCTCGGCACGGTGTCCAGGTTCTTGGCATCTCGAGCAAAGAATTGAACAAGACACCTAGTTAAAGTAGTGAAAGAGCAGTTTATTAGAAGAAAAAGTACACTTTAAAGAGATAGAGGTGGGCCCGAGCAGAACACAGTGGCTCAAGGGCCATTACTAGAAGAGAAAGTACACTCCAGAGGGTTTGGGGCAGGCCCCGAACAAAGGCAAAGCTGAAGAGGCGCTGACTGGCGAGGGCTTGGAGTTTTACCCATTTTTCTCTAGAATGGGCTGTTCCTTTCTGGGCATGGGACCACTTGATTGACACCTGTGATTGCCAGTGACCTCATTTTTTTAAACTGCGCATGTTCCTTCCCAGAATTCAGTCTATTATGATATTAATGTACTTCCGGGCATATGTACGATACTATAATGATGGTATAAAGAGGCCCAGGTGAAATGAAGGTCGTTGTGGCCTTTACTGAACAGGTTAAGTGACTGGTCTAATCCAGTAGGGTATTTTGTGCCCATTTGTTCCTCATTGGGATAGATAATTACAATAAAATGGGGACATTTTGGGGAGAGAGGGGAGGTCTTTTAGGCAGTCACATTCTGTGGGTTGTGTAGGAATGCAGAGACCCGATGCCTATCTCTAACTGCCTGCCTTGTTTTCCCCTTGAGGGACATGATTCCCTATAAAGTCTCTATGGGAAGTTGAGGGATAGGGGGTCTTTCCTTCTGTATCTGCTTCCTGCTGGGCAGGGGCATAGAGCTGTCCCTACCTATTGGGGATTCACAGAACTCTCATCCTATCTGATCTCAGATGAGAGGAAGGGGTCTCCAGATCCACCTGGAAGACCATATTGGCTTTGGTTGAGACTGGTAATCTTGCTGGGTATCATCTGTATCCCCAAAGCCCCTACATGAGGAAAACAGATTTTTGGTTAAACAAAGTTAAAAGTTGGGTCCTCAAGAAGCAGGACCCAAACCTATCAATGCAAGGTGGCTGTGTGTCTGTTTAGCTCCGAGGTGCCTATGGTCTTTTCCTCTGGTTAATCTGGTCATTCAGGTGATGGTGTTCAGCCAGGAGCTGGGCCTGGAATAGTCTGGAGCCCCTGCTCCAAGGGACTTCCTATGCTTCAGGCTTGGAAAAAGCTGATTTGAAAGGTGACTAAGATCAGGAACTAGAGACCTAAGAAATGGGAGAAAGGGAAATTTAAAATCCCTATAGGAAAGAAAACTTAAAAGTTTTTTGGAGGGTGGGGAGCTGCTCACTTGGCCCATATCACTTATAGCCTTTGTATTGGATAAAATATAAATCTGCCTGAACAAGAGGCATTCTTAATCATACATGCGTTATATGCAAGATTATCTCTGAAAGGGATCACAAGCTGGTAACGATAGTTGTCTTGGGAGAGACTATTGGGAGGATGGGGAGAAAGAAGAATGAACAAGATTTTTTTACTGTTTGATTTGTGTTGTTTTTCCTTTTGAATTTTGTACTGTGTGCAAGAATTACTTATTCAAAATAAATTAAGATAAAATAAGTCTCCTAAAAAATCATGCTTGTCACACTGTTAATTACTTTATTGGAACTGCTGTCAATAAGAATTCTTAAGGACACAATTACAAAATAACCTGCTAGATTATTTTAGCATTTCTCACAGAGTTTAACACAAACATTTCATATTAGCCATCTCACCAAGGTGGACAGAACATTAAATTCCATAATTTGGTAAACAGAACAATAAATGGAAAGCATTTCCTGCTGTTTAGATTGTCCTGGAGAATCTATGAGCCTGAAGGTTCTGGAGGACAGAAAGCACACAGCCAGGACTAAGGCAGAAGTGGGTTCTGTCCTGCTCTTCCACTTCCTAACTTGCACAGGTGACTGAGCCAGTTTCCTCCTTTGGGATAAGGGTGACATTGGAATATAATGAGAGCTAGCAAGAGCGGATTGCAATTAGCATGGTGGATTGCAGTTAGCGAGTGAGGTTGGTTGGCAGAGAAAGTGGACGGCAGGTTGCAGATAGTGTGGCTCCTGTTTCCTGTGTCTTCAACCCAGCCACCAGCGAGACCATAGTGGTATGACTCCCCTACAGCTCCGTGGGTGTTCCTTTTTGGCTTCACCATATCCTGTGTTCCTATGTGGGGAGCAGGACCAGAGACCCTGCATGACACCCTGCATGACAGATGACATGGATGAAAGCAACCAGCCCAGCTGAGCTATTGTGTGGGGGCTGACCCTACTAAGAGCGAATCGCTCCAGCCGTGCTCTGGTGCCTCCTGAGTCCACCCTTTGGGTGTGCCATTTGTAGAGCTAATCAGATGGTGCTCTGTTGTGATCTGAAGCTGGCTACCCAGTGTGTTGATTCTTGGACCTTTTGGGAGGGGCTCCTATGCAGACTCAGGCCAGCCTATGCCTGTGCCCAAACCAGGGTCCCCTGGTAAGAGCTAAAAAGCCATCTGCAGTTGTTTGCTGCCTGTGCTGGCCTT
Source organism: Rhinolophus hipposideros (assembly GCF_964194185.1). NCBI lineage: Eukaryota > Metazoa > Chordata > Mammalia > Chiroptera > Rhinolophidae > Rhinolophus > Rhinolophus hipposideros. The sequence continues at coordinate 58,056 of NW_027669086.1, read as the reverse complement.
GGAGGCACCTGGGAGAGGCAGTGCTGTGAAACGAGGCAGAGTACCACTAGTGCTGGGCTGGGGGGCACCTAGCAAGAGGTACAGGGCACATGAGGCCAGCTGCTGCTTGTTTGGGGTTTGTGGACCTTTCAGAGATTTTAGGAAAGTCTGTGGTGCAGGCTGAGACCAGCCAATTGTGAGTATCAGCCACTGAAAAAGGTTTGGGTCTGTGCACAAATTGGGTGGGTGGGTTTTCAGGGAATCACCAGAGTGGGGTGAGTTTGATGGAGATTCATATTTGGTGCCTACATGCACCTGCAGGCTGGGTTAAGATTGGGCTCAGGAAAGGAATAAAATGTTGGCAAGAGCTGCCAGACAGTTCAGTTCCTTTCAAGCTGCTGTCCAGTGCTGGAGCTCAGAGTGAGTGCATCCATCAACAAGTGAGTCAGTGCATGTGCCTTTTACGAGGAATCCTGGGTTTCCAGCAGCCCTCCATCTCACCCAGACAGAATCCCCTCTGATTTTCACAGCCATATGTTGTGGGAACTGTATTGGCATAGAATTAAACCCTGGTCATTCACAAAACGTGAAAGAATTCACGAGATTCTACAAAATAGGAGAGCAAGAAACGGTTTATTGAATGTGTGTGTGTGTGTGTGTGTGTGTGTGTGTGAGAGAGAGAGAGAGAGAGAGAGAGAGAGAGAGAGAGAGAGAGAGAGAGAGAGAGAGAGAGAGATCTGTTTGGAAGAGAAATACTGGCAAAAGATGTTTGCCAGGGCAGTCTGATAGAGAGAGCTGCAGTGGGTTTCTGTTTAGCTGGGGTTTTATATTTTATATTTTTCCATGCAGGATGTAGGGTGCTTGTCAGCTTGTGTGGGGGGGTGTGGGGCTGCCATTACAATTGACTTCTGGGAACTGTCCTGTTTCCATCTATGATGGATGTCAGCTTGCAGGGGGTTGCTGTCGCGATTGGGAACTGTTCTGTTCCCATCTATGATGGGTGTTTGTTAGTGTGCAGGGTGTTGTCGTTGTGATTGGGAACTTCACCTATGATGGATGTAAGGTGCTTGTCAGCTTGCAGGTACAGTGCTAGCCAGGGAATTCAGAGTCAAGTTGTTAATGTTTAAGCTCATTCCTTTCAGCTCACAAGCTCGCTCCTGTTGACTCTTTACTTGTCTCATCAGGAACTCCTTTTCTTAGCTCTATTGCTCTGGGCTGGGGAGCCCAGTGTGGGCCTGGGACCTCCCGCTTCTTCGATTGGACCTCTATACCTAAGATATCCCTGCTGATTCTTAAGCACCACATGTGGGTGTGGGCCCAGCCCGTTTCAAATCTCTTTCCCTCTGACCAGCCTCGGGGTGGCTGCTTCTTTATCTCCTTTGTTGTAAGAGTTCTGTTCAGTTAGTCTACAGGTGGTTCTCCAGGGTGGCTGTTCTGTAATTGAGTTGTAATTCTGATGTGGTCATGGGGGGAGGTGAGCACAGCATTTCCCTACTCCGCCATCTTGACCAGAAGTCAAATGTCATCTGCCCCAATCACCTTTCAGCTGATACTCTCAGAATCCATTGATTATCCTTGCCTGAATCAAACATTTCATTTACATTTGTTGGCTTCTGTTAAAAAACAACAACAAAACAGTCTTTCCTTATTAAGTAGAAATCAATTACAGTTCTTCCAAAAGAGATAAGGCAAGTAATAATTCTTTCCTCTTAATTATAAACATTCAGAAGAAAGAATTGTTGTAATCATCACGTCTAGTAGAGAAAGTGAGTCAGTCTATCTTTACAGCATCTTTATCGACTCATGGATTTTACTTTATTTGATGAGTTACATTCAGTATAACTTTATGCTTATATTGTCCTAGATTTGGCCACTTGGAATTTTTTCAAGTTGATTCCTGTGTTCTATTAATATGCTCCTATTACTCTTTTGAGTGCTTCCGTTTTTTGTGTTTTTTTTTGGCAAAGAAGACATCTTGGCCCCTGTTTTCTATACTAGACCTAGAATAAGCCTATGGAGCTTTGTTTGTAGTGGGGAATAGTGCAACCAAAGTCTGGGTGCAAAAGATGTTCTTTGCAACTGGGCTTTCTATTTCTTGGTTCCTACAATGGACAGATCTAGAAGTACTTATATCTATGTTTTTTAAATTAGGAGTTAATTACTGATACTTCTAAATCAAATTGACATTAGAGGATTTTTCTTAACATCTTTGATATATTTGTATCTTTCTACTTACTTTAAAATATTAGTTTTATTAAGATAAACATATTTACTGACTTGGTTTATCAAAGTATATACATAGTCATTTCAACTTGCAGTAACAATATGATTAATTATAATAAAACTAAGTAAAGTTTAAGGTTTATTTGCAGTTCTTTTTCCCCTTAGACTATCTCACTGGATATATACAGTCAAAATAATGGATTTAAAAATCACTTGAAATTACTATGTGACCCAGAAATTTGGAGAGGTGTATATCAAAAAGAAATAAAAACAGAAACTCAAACACTTGTATATGAATGTTCATAACAGCACTATTATCAATAGTCAAAATGTGGAAGCAACCCAAATGTCCATCAACAAATGAATGGATGAACAAAATGTGGTCTATCTTATAATTCTTTTGATGTGTAAGCAATGTCTTACTGCATCATAATATATACATGCCACCCAGGAACATGCTAGGATTTGACCCTACTTATGATTCTTCTAGGTACAGGTGGTGGTTGTCATGGACTGGAGGAAAATGAACATATTTTACATCTGCTCCAGGTAACCCTAGCCATAACCCTAGCCCTAACCATAGCCCTAGGCCTAGCCCTAGCCCTAAGCCTAGACACAGCCCTAGGCGTACCCCTAACCCTAGGCCTAGACACAACCCTTGGCCTAGCCCTAGCCTTAGCCCTAACCCTAGCCCTAACCCTAATCCTAGACCTAGCCTTAGCTCCAGGGCAAGCTATATTCCTAGTCTTAGCCCTAGCCCTAGCCATAGTCCTAGACCTAGTCCTATCCCTAGACCTAGCCCTAACCGTAGCCCTTGCCCTATGCCTAGGCCTAGTCCTAGCCCTAGCCTTAGCCCTAGCCATAGGCCAAAACGTACCCTTAGCCCTGGCCCTACCACTAGCCCTTGGCCTAGCCCTATGCCTAGGCCAAGCCCTAGCCCTAGCCTTAACCCTAGCCGTAGCCCAAAATGTACCCCTAGCTCTGGCCCTATCCCTAGACCTAAGCCTAACCCTAGCCCTACAACTAGTCCTAGCCATAGGCCTAGACCTACCTTAGCCCGAGACCTAGCCCTAGCCTTAGCCCTAGGCCTAGCCCTAGCCCCAGGCCTACCTTGGCCCTAGCCCTAGCCCTAGTCATAGCCCTAGCCGTATGCCTAGGCCTAGCCCTAGACCTAGCCCTACCACGAGCTGTAGCCGAAGACCTACACTAGCCCTGGCCCTAGCACTAGCCTTAGACCTAGACCTAGCCCTAGGCCTGGATTTAGCCCTAGCCCTAGCCCTAACCCTTCTTTTAGGACTAAGCCTAGTCCTAGGCCTATCCCTAGTCCGAGACCTCACCCTAGCCCTAGGCCTAGCCATAGCCCTACCCCTATCCCTAGAACTAGCCATAGGCCTAACCATAGGCATAGCCCTAGCCCTAACCCTAACCCTAACACAAATCCTATCTCTAAATCCTAACACTAACCCATAACCCTAACCATAACCATAACCCAAACCCTAAATCTAACACTAACCCTAATCCGTAACCCTAACCCTAAACATAACCCTAACCCTAAACCTATCCCTAAACCAAACACTAACCCTAACCCTAAAACTAACCATAGACCTAGTCCTAGCCCTAACCCTAGCCCTAGTTCAAGCCCAAGCCCTAGGCATAGCCCTAAACCAATCCATAGTCCTACACCTAGCCCTAAACCTAGACCTAAGCCTAGCCCTAGGTCTAGCCCTAGCCCAAGCCCTAACCCTAGCTTTTGCCCTAGCCCTAGCCCTAGCCCTAGAACTACCCCTAGACTTAGCTGTAAACCTAGCCCTAGCCCTAGCCCTAACCCTAGCCTTAGCCCTAACCGGAGGTCTTCCCCAAGCCCTATATCTAGCACTAGCCATAACCCTAGGCCTAGCCCTAACCCTAGGCATAGCCATAGCGTTAGCCAAAGCCCTAGGCCTAGCTCTAGCCCTAGACCTGGGCCTGACCCTGTCCCAATACCTGGCCCTAGCCCTAGCCCTAGCCCTAGCCCTAGGCCTAGGCCTAGCCCTAGCCCTAGCCCTAGCCGTAGTTATAGGTCTGGCACTAGCCCTAGCCCTAGACCTAGCTCTAGGCCTAGCCCTAGCCCTAGCCCTAGCCCTAGCCCTAGCCCTAGCCCTAGCCCTAGGCCTAACCTTAACTGTAGCCCTTGCCCTAGCTCTATCCCTATCCCTAGACTTAGGCCTAGCCCTAGCCCTAGCCCTAACCCAAGCTGTAGCCCTAGCCTTCGGCATAGGCTTAGCCCTAGAACTAACCCTAGCCCTATCCCTAGGCATAGACTTAGCTCTAGGCCTAGCCCTATTCCTTGCCCTAGTCCTAGACATAACCAGAGCCCTAGGCCTAGCCCTAGGCCTAAGCCTAGCCCTAGCCCTAAGCCTAGCCCTAGCCCTAGTTCTAGCCCAAGGCGTAGCCCCAGCGCTACACCTACCCTAATTGGAGGCCTAAACCTAGGCTTGGCCTAGTTCTAGCCTTAGACATAGCACTAGCCCTAACCGTAGCCCTAGATCTAGACCTAGGCATAGGCCAAAGCCTAGCACTAACACTAGCCATAGTCCTATCCCTAGCCCAAGCCCTAACCCTAGCCTTAGCCCTTGCCCTAGCCCTATCCCTAGCCTTAGGACTAGCCCTAAGCTTAGCTGTAAACCTAGCCCTAGACCTAGCCCTAGCCCTAGTCCTAGACGTAGCCCTAACCCTAGACATAGCCCCTGCCCTATCCCTAGCCCTAGGCCTAACCCTAGCCCTCGCCTTAACCCTAGCCCTAGGCCTTCCCCTAGCCCTATATCTAGCCCTAGCCATAACCCTAGGGTTAGCCCTAGCCCTAGGCCTAGCCAGAGTTTTAGCTGAAGCCCTAGGACTAGCTCTAGCCCTAGCCCTGGCCTCGCCCTGTCCCAAGACCTAGCCCTAGCCCAGGCCTAGGTCTAGCCCTATCCCTAGCAATAGGCCTAGACCTAGGCTTAACCTCAACCCTAGCCCTAGCCCTTGCCCGAGTCCTAGGCCTAACCCCAGCCCTAGACCTAGCCCTAGCCATAGGCCTACACATAGACAAAGGCCTAGACATAGCCTTAGCCCTAGCCCTTGTCCTAGCGCTAACCCTGCTGTAGCTCTAAAATTAACACTAGCCCTAGCCGTAGGCCTAGCTCTAGCTATAGCCCTAGCCTGAGGCCTAGCCCAGCCATAGGCCTAGTCCTAACCCTAGGTCTAGCCCTAGGCCTAAGACTAGCCTAGCCCTAGCCCTAGACATAAGCCTGGCATTAGACCTAGCCCTAGACCTAGCTCTAGGCCTAGCCATAGCCCTAGTCCTAGCCCTAGACCTAGCCCTAGACCTAGACCTAACCCTATCCCTAGGCCTAGTCCTAGCCCTAGCCTTAGCCCCAGCCATAGCCCAAAACGTACTCTTAGCCCTGGCCCTACCACTAGCCCTTGGCCAAGCCCTATGCCTAGGCCTAGCCCTAGCCCTAGCATTAGGCCTAGCCATAGTCCAAAACATACCCCTAGCCCTGGACCTAACCCTAGTCCTAGGCCTAGCCCTAGCCCTAGGCCTAGCTCTAGCCAAAGCCCTAACCCTAACCCTAGCCTTAGCCCTAGGCCTTCCCCTAGCCCTATATCTAGCCATAGCCATAACCCTAGGACTAGCCCTAACCCTAGGCAGAGCCATAGCTTTAGCCCAAGCCCTAGCCCTAGCCCTGGCCGTAGGCCTGGCATTAGACCTAGCCCTATCCCTAGGCCTAGCCCTATCCCTAGGCCTAGCCCTAGCCTTAACTATAGCCCTTGCCCTAGCCCTATACCTATCCCTAGACTTAGGCCTAGCTTTAGCCCTATCACTAGCCCTAGATTTAGCCCTAGCCGTAGCACTTGCCCTAGTCCTAGGCCTAGCCTTAGCCCTAGCCCCAGCCCTAGCCCAAGCTGTAGCCATAGCCTTAGGCATATGCCTAGCCCTAGACCTAACCCTAGCCTTAGCCCTAGGCATAGACTTAGCCCTAGGCCTAGCCCTTTCCTTGCCCTAGTCCTAGACATAGCCCTAGCCCTAGGCCTAAGCCTAGCCCTAGCCCTAGCCCTAGGCCTAGCCCTAGCCCTAGTTCTAGCCCTAGCCCTAGACCTTGGCAGCGCCCTATGCCTAGCCCTTGCCCTAGGCCTAGCCCTAGCCCTAGGCCTAGCCCAGGCCATAGGCCTAGCCTTTGCCCTATAACTAGGCCTAGCCCTAATCCTAGTCCTAGCCCTAGCCCTCGCCCTAGGCCTAGGCCTAGCTTTAGCCCTAGCCCTAGCGCTAGGCCTAGGCTTAGCTTTAGCCCTACGCTATACGTAACCCTAAGCCTAGGCCTACCACTATTCATAGCCCTAGCCCTAGCCCTAGCCCTAGCCATAAGCCTAGACCTAGTTCAAGCCCTACCTTAGACCTAGACCTAGCCCTAGTCATAGCCCTAGCCCTATACCTAGGCCTAGCCCTAGCCATAGGTTTAGCCCTAGCTGTAGCCCTAGCCCTAGGCATAGCCCCAACCCTAGCCATAGCCATAGACTTAGCCCTAGACCTAGACCTAGCCATAGCCCAAGTATTAGCCCTAGATGTAGGCCCAGCCCTAGTCCTAAGCCTAGCCCAAGGCCTAACCCTAGCCCTATCCCTAGACCTAGGCTTAGCCCTAGTCCTAGCCCTAGCCCTAGCCCCAGGCCTAGCCCTTGCCCTAGCCCTAGCCCTATACCTAGCCCTAGCCCTAACCCTACCTTCCTAGCCTTATCCATAGCCCTAGCCCTAGACATAGGCCAAGACCTAGTCCTAGCCAAACATTAGTCCTAGCCCTAGCCTTAACGTAGCCCTAGCCCTATGCCTAGCCCAAGCCCTAGTCTTAGCCCTAGCTGTAGCCCAAAACGTACCCCTAGTCCTGGCCCTACACCTAGACATAGGCCTACACCTAGCCCACACCTAGCCCTAGCCATAGGCCTAGACCTAGTCCTATCCCTACCTTAGCCCTAGACCTATCCCTATTCGTAGCCCTAGCTCTATGCCTAGGCCTAGCCCTAGTCCTAGCCTTAGCCCCAGCCGTAACCCAAAACGTACCCTTAGCCCTGGCCCTACCACTAGCCCTTGGCCTAGCCCTAGCTCTAGCATTAGCCCTATCTGTAGTCCAAAATATACCCCTAGCCCTGGACCTAACCCTAGCCCTAGGCCTAGCCCTAGCCCTAACCCTAGCCTTAGCCCTAGGCCTAACCCTAGCCCCAGTCCTACATTAGCCCTAGACCTTGCCATAGTCATAACCCTAGCCGTATGACTAGGCCTAGCTCTAGCCCTAGCACTAGTACTAGCTGTAGCCCAAGACCTACCCTAGCCTGGCCCTAGCACTAGCCTTACACCTAGGCCAAGCCCTAGGCATGGCTTTAGCCATAGCCCTAGCCCTAGCCCGTCCGTTAGGCCTAAGCCTATCCCTAGACCTAACCCTAACCCATAACCCTAACCCTAACCCTAACCCTATACCTATCCCTAAACTTAACCCTAACCCTAACCCTAACCCTAAACCTAACCCTAACCTGAGCCCTAGCCCTAGCCCTAGCCCTAGCGCTAGCCCTAGTCCTAGCCCTAGCCCTAGCCCTAGCCCTAGTACTAACCCAAGCCCTAGGCATAGACCAAGACCTAGCCCTAGCCCTAGACCTAGCCCTAAACTTAGGCCTATCCCTAGCCCTAGGGCTAGCAATAGCCCTATCCTAGTCCTAGACCAAGCCCTAACCCTAGCGTTAGGCCTTGCCCTAGACCTATCCCTAGACGTAGGACTAGCCCTAGCCTTAGCTGTAAACCTAGCCCTAGCCCTAGCCCTAGCCAAAAGCTAAGACATAGCACTAACCCTAGACATAGCCCTAGCAGTATCCCTAGCCCTAGCCTAGCCTTAGCCCTAGCCCTAGGCCTTCCCCTAGCCGTATATCTAGCCCTAGCCATAACCCTAGGCCTAGCCCTAACCCTAGGCATAGCCATAGCTTAAGCCCAAGCCCTAGGCCTAGCTCTAGCCCTAGACTTAGGCCTCGCCCTATCCCAATACCTAGCCCTAGCCCTAGGCCTAGGCCTAGCCCTATAACTAGCCCTAGCCCTAGCCCTAGCCATAGGCCTGGCACTACCTAGCCCTAGACCTAGCTTTAGGCTTAGCCCTAGCCCTAGCCCTAGCCCTAGGCCTAGGCCGAGCCCTAGACCTAGCCCTAGACCTATCCCTAGGCCTAGCCCTAGCCTTAACCATAGCCCTAGCCCTAGCCCTAGCCTTAGCCCTAGGCATAGACTTAGCCCTAGGCCTAGCCCTATGCCTTGCCCTAGTCTTAGACATCGCCCTAGCCCTAGGCCTAGCCCTAGCCCTAGCCCTAGTCCTAGGCATAGCCCCAGCCCTAGGCCTACCCTAATCCGAGGCCTAGACCTAGGCTTGGCCTAGTTCTAGCCTTAGACCTAGCCCTAGCCCTAGGCATAGACTTAGCCCTAGGCCTAGCCCTATGCCTTGCCCTAGTCTTAGACATCGCCCTAGCTCTAGGCCTAGCCCTAGGCCTAAGCCTAGCCCTAGCCCTAGGCCTAGCCCTAGCCCTAGTTCTAGCCCTAGATGTAGACCCAGCCCTAGGCCTACCCTAATCCGAGGCCTAGACCTAGCCTTGGACTAGTTCTAGCCTTAGACTTAGCCCTAGCCCTAACCCTAGCTCTAGCCCTAGCCCTAGCCCTAGCCCTAGGCATAGACTTAGCCCTAGGCCTAGCCTTATTCCTTGCCCTAGTCCTATACATAGCCCTAGCCCTCGGCCTAGCCCTTGCCCTAGCCCTAGCCATAGGCCTAGACTTAGTAATAATGTTTAACTAAATATATGTATGCCCCATGGCCCAATCAAGTTGACACATAAAATTAACCATTACAGTAAATATATTATGAAGACTGACATGTAGACTACATCTTTCTCTTTTATATTTTGATAAGTTATCTTTCTATGTTTAATCATGCCAGTAATATAACGTAAAATTATATAATTCAAGAGAGTGGACATAGTGTTATAAAATTCGAAGGTCTTTACATTGCCTAGAAAAAGGGTAAAAAGAGGCAAATTGGTTATTTATGACTAGAACTTGATATGTCAGGGATGCATTTTGTGATTTCAAAGAACGATAAAACCACCAACCCCATGGGAGTGGAGAAGGGGGAATAAACATACCAAACAGTTCACACAAGAAGACTAGAAAAGGAGAATAAGGGATATAGAAAATATACATCTGAAAAAGAAAGGTTGAAAGTATTATAAAAAAGATGGAAAAAGTTACTAAGCATAAATATGTCAGAATAAAGTTGACTATATTGACTTCAGACAAGATAGACTTTAAGGCAAAAAGAATAACTAAAAACTTAGAGAAATTCTTCAGAATGATTAAACATATTATTCATTAGGAAGATATAATTACTCTAAACTTGTAAGCACCTAATAACATAGCTAATAATATATACATTAAAAATTGACTGAAATATAAAGAGAAATAGACAAATATACAAATCCTAGTGGAAGACTTTAACATACCTCTTTCAGTAATAGAAAAAGCAAGAAAAATATCAACAATATTATACAGGCATACTTTGGAGATATTACTGGTGTGGTTTCAGATGACCTCAACGAACCAAATACAATAAAGGAAGGCAATAAAGGAAGACACACATTTTTTTGGTTTTCCAATGCATATAAAAGTATGTTTACATTGTACTATAGGCTATTAAGTGTGCTATAGCATTATGTCTTCTAAAAAAGTACAAACTTTAATTGAAAAATAGTTAATTTTTTGGTTAGCTAAAAAACGCTAACCATCATTTATCTGAGCCTTCAGTGAATAGTAATTTTTTTGCTGTTGGAGGATCTTAGCTTCAATTTGTAAAAAAAAAAAAAAAAAAAAGGCAATATCTACAAAGTACAATAAAGTGAAGTGCAATAAAATGAGGTGTGTCTGTATGATATATGATCGGCATGATTATCAAATTAGACTTAATAAACATAGAGTATAAAACATCCAACACTGCAGAATTCCAATTGTTTTACAACGCACATGGAACATTTACAAAAATTGACCATATATTTGGCTATAAACCAAGTATCTATAAATTTCAAATGACTGATGTAATACTACAGAACATATAATCTGACCATCATGCAATTAAGCCATCCATTCAGTTAAAAAAATAACTAGAACGTTTCTATATGCTTGGAAACCAAGCACTATACTACTAAGTATCCCATGTTTATAAGACATCAGAATGGAAAATACAAAATACCTTTTTCTCAGAAGAAAAAGTTTTATGCTTTAAAAATATATTTCACATCAGTTGGTCCATCCAACTAGTACTTTTTTTTTTCATGATTTTTGCCTCATTGAGCAGAAGCCTCCAAAGCTAACAGCTTTTCAATTTGTCTTCAGTTTCCTTCAGATAATTTGTTGCTTTCTTCCTCTCCCATGTTCATTTCTCCTCCACTACTTGCTCCTATACTCTAGAAACTACTTTGAGCTGAATGATAAAACTATGATAGTGTAAGTTTTGGGCTGCATACAAGCAATGTGTCTATCCCTGCCCTTATGCCTTGGATGAGGTAATCTCTCCAATTTACTGAGCATATGCTTCTCATGCATACAGTTGTGGTTTGGAAAATATGACCTATAAGACACATTAAAGTTTAAAATTTATAAAATTTTATGATTCTTACTCTTGTTTTCCAACCATCTAAGGTTTCAGAGGTGATCAGAATCTTCTCAAAAGCTGAGAAAATAAACTAAGAATGTCAGCCTTTGAGAGACTTTGGTGATTTTTTGATCCAACAGCTGATTTTTTTAAATGGGTAAACTGAGGCCTGCAGACATATTTTCCCAATGTCCCACAGTTCTATTGAATTGTTGGTGATGGCTTGCAGTATGTGTTCATGACATGGAACATATTTATTCTTTCTCTGGGGGCAACAAGGGCCTGTGTCATAGACTGAAAATTTTATAGGTGGGAGGGCATTTGGTTGTGAATGGTGTGGGTTACTCAAATTCCTGTGTGCATGGACATAGAGCCCTCTCTCTCCTGCCCTCCCCCAGCCCATTAAGGCAAAAGTAATAGACAAGAACACTGCCTAGGGGAGTACACATCCTTCCACTCACTGCCTCCCCACCACAACCTCCAAGAACAAGAAACTTCCTGAAAAAGGTTGGGGGAGGAAAACTTGGCATTAGTAACAGACCCTTCAGAAAGTCTGTGTGTCAGGCCATCTAGCTACCTCAGTGAAGCCTCAGGGCCACAGTCAGCTAGACCAGAGGTGAGTCCCAAACCTCATCATGTTTGGGGAAGAAGGTCAGAAGTTTGAGAATACATGAGAATGGAAATTATATACAAAGGAACAATCTCCCGACGAACTTTCCTCCATTTACAAACATATATATTATGGGGAATTGAGCCTACAGTGGAAAGACAAGTGGTTTTGAAATAAAAACTCAAGTTTATGGTCTAGGTCTACATGATTGAGAGTTTTCCAAAGTCACTTATTTTTCTAAACCTCACTTTTTAAAAAATTAGTTTATTGGGGTGACCATTGTTAGTAAATTTCAGGTATACAATTCTGTAATACATCATCTAAGCCTCATTTTTCCATTGCAAATTAGAGCAAATAATACTTGCCCTACCTATGTAACTAGCTGATTGTGAAGGCTAAATGAAATCATTGACGTGAAGGAGATTTGTGAACTACAAATTCTACATAAACATAAGTGATGTTACTTTAAATGGCAGACTTAGGATAGATCCTATGCTTCACACTTGCAACCCACAGTAAGGAAAATTCTGGAGAACTATGTAGACCCTGAGAAAGAAGATACCTACCAAGAAGGGCTCCAGGTGGCTAACTGGGCTGAAATATAATAGCAGAGCCTAGCAGCCATTTCTACACAGGGGCCTCTCATGCAGAATTAATTTCAGAGAGAAGCCTGCACTGAAATACCTGCCTCAGGCACTGAACTGCTCACCTGCACTGTTCCTGCCGTCTGAGTCAACCCTTATGAAGGGGATCCTGGAATTCTTTTTCAACCAACAGGACTGAGGCTTTCCCCAGCAAATTAGAGCTGCACAGCTATATCCCGATCAGCAACTTCATTGACAAATCAGATAGGCTGCATTCTGACCAGTCAGGACAGTGCCTTTTGCACCAAACTGTGAGGATTTTGGAGTCTTCATTTGTATGAGGATGGACAAATCAGGGAGCAGGGGTGGGGACTTCTGCCTCTATAAGTCAATTCCCTTCTGGCTCAGAGAGTACCCTTTCCCTTTCCACTGGAGACTGAAGACTGAGTTCCAGCTGGAACTGGGACACCAAAGCTGTCTCACAGGACCAGGCCAGAGCAGAAAAGAGGAGAGCAGGGCCATCTCAGCCCAGGGCCACCTCACAGCTGTGCTGTCTCATAACACTATTGAGCTCTTCCACAGCCCTGCTGTATTATCATTGAGCTGTTTGCACTAAATAAAATTTCCTTCTTCCAAGCACCCCAAATTGCGGATTCCTGTTGGCATTGAATTGACATCAAAGACCATCAATTGGCACTTGAATGGGGATTCCAATTGACAATGGAGATTATCTAATTCAGGGAAAATATTCAAGTAAAACTAAATAGTGAACCAAAATTTGGGTGGTTGCAGAGGCTGTGGTTGAAGCTGGGATGAAGTGGTGGAAGGCACCTCGGCAAAACTTGAACCTGCTTTCTTTATGATCAAAGGAACTAAACATAGAAACTGGTGTTGACTTTCAGGTCGAATAAAGTCATTAATAAAGCCCAGGACAGGGAACCTGTAAGGCTTTGTTTCAGTTTTTAAACTGCCACTCACTAGCTGTGTGACCTTGGGCAACAAATTATCCTCATAAGAATCCTACCTCAAGGAAAAATTGGAGTCTGACTGGGAAAAATAGGGAGTGGTTGAGACATATTAATTTTTGCTACCCTAAGATTCTGCATTTGATGCTATAATAAATTGATTAGCCTTATTGCCTCTTTATCAGTGGAGGGATATCACCAGACAGGTGTTTAGCAGTTGCAGTGGAAGAGGGATGAAGGAAAGAGAAGCATTGAAGGGGAAGAGCCTGGAAGAGAAAAGACAAGAGATTATTTCAACATTCTAGAAAGAAAATGACAAGAATTTGATATATGGCTCTGCTGGAAGGTGTGAAGAGGAGGCAGCAGTTACAGTGATAGTCAGGTGGACCATGACAGGAAGTGTGTTTCCCCCCCAGCCCCCCACCCCCAGTGTGACCCCCTGCTGAGCCTGAGCTCCTGAACCTTCTTTTCTCATGGACAGAATTCTTTCCTCCAAGAAAATGAAAACAGTGGGACACAGAAACTTGGGCAGGCAGAGATCTTAGACCAATTGATCTAGCCATTGAGGTAGAATTTATAATGAAAATTTCTACTTTAGTGTGATAAGCAGAGATAATCTGACTAAGAAAACAAAGAATTTATAACAGCAAGGGAGGAGCAGTATATAATTACACATGACTTTGGGTAAATCAGTTTTTCTTTTTATTAAAATGTATTGGGGTGACAATGGTTAGTAAAATTACATAGGTTTCAAGTGTACAATTCTGTAATACATCATCTATATATCACATTGAGTGTTCACCACCCAGAGTCAGTTCTCCTTCCATCACCATATATTTGACCCCGTTTACCCTCATCTACCACCCCTGACCCCCTTACCCTCTGGTAACCACTATACTGTTGTCTGTGTCTATGAGTTTTTGTTTTTCTATTTGTTTATCTTGTTCTGTGGGATATAAAACTAAATCGGTTTTTCTATTTGAACATCAGTTTCTTCATCTGTTGAATTAAAAATGGGTGTTTACCTTGGGCCAGGTCCAGTGCTAAGAGTTTAAGTGAATTATCTTCTTTATTTTTTAAATTAACCCTATGACATTCATATTATTCTCCCAATTTTACAAATGAGGACCAGAGCACAGAAGGTAGCTTGCTCAAAGTCACACAGCTTGGGAAGAATGAAGAAATTAAAGTAAATTATTTTTTAGGCTTTATATGTTAATCTTCACAATTTTTTTAACTGTGATAATGTTCCTGGGAAATGACATTGAACCTCGTCTTCTTGAAGAAATGAATTCAATTGAGAGACAGAATTTTGTGCAGCAGTAAGACAGCAAGAAATTTATTAGTAAAAGAGTACACCTGGAGACATGGAACGAGCTGACCCAAGAGAGGGAAGAAGCCTCGCCTTACATTTCATGAAGGCTTTTATTTCTATGGGTAGAATTGCCTCACCCTCTCCCTTCTTTTATCTCTTTCTTCTCCTGAGATGCCTAGTCCTCTGGCATTCGGCAATGCATTTCTTTGATTTAGGGACATGTGTAACACATCTCCTTGGTTTGGGGGTATGTGTAAACACATCCCTTTAGGTTATGTGAAAACCTGAAATCCTGTTGGGATAGTAAGGTATTGGTGGTCCTGACAAATAGGATGTTTTCCCTGATAAGCAGGATGTCTTCTTTTCTTAACAATGTACTTCTTTGATTTAGAAGTATGTGTAAGCCTATAATCCTGGTGGGCAGCTGCAAGGTGTCTTGACCCAAGTAGGAGCTGCACCAAGGGGCTTTCTAACCGGCGCTAAATTTCTCCTTCTCCTGATCATTTCTATCTATCTAACTACCCTATCAATAGAGATGACAAGGGCAGGAGAATCAGCATCTATAGGAAGGAAGGAGCAGCTGTCCTAAAGGGGGAGCACAAAGCAGGATTTGTCCTAAAGGGCTTTGGGAACTTTGTGGCTGGGCCACATGCCATTGTTTTGAATTCCTCCTTCTAGATTAAAGGTTATTGACAAGAGATCAGAAATATGGGATAACAAAAAGCTTCTGTTTTCCAAGAGAGCTCATGAATGCCAGACTCCACCAGAGCAAGAATTATTCAACCCTACTGAGACTCACTTTTAAGGAGGTAGAGTCAGCTTCTTGTGTAAGCCTGGAAGAGGCAGAGCTGGTGGAGGAGGCTGGTTGAAAAAGCACATAGAACTGGAGAGGAATAATTTATTTCAATAAACTTATATAAGAGTTATTGAACTTGAACTGGCAGTGCAAATCCTATGGAAGCAGGGTGAGGAGCATAGCAAGAGTAGTAAAAGGGAACAAACCCAATCCTTTTCAACTAATACAAATATTTTTTCAGCACGTCTTTGTTAATTATCTCATTAGAGCCCAGTTAGTTACTAAACTCATTCCTTTCTTGTACTTCCTGACAAGAGAAAATTCTGAGATGCTCTAAATTAAATTACAGCAAGCCAGAGAGTGGGAGGAACAGATACAAGAGATTAATTAGTTAACAACTGCAGGCCAAAGCCAACAAAAGACTGCTTACATTCCTAAATGTATGTTGGAACTTTAACTTCCAGCTGGCTATTTTCTTGATTATATAAAGAGAATAACCAGGCATCACTGACCCCCAGGAGTCTCTGCTTCCTGTTTGCACATGAATTTTCTGGACTGTTGCCCACCACCAATTCAAAGGATCACACATTTCTTCCTTACGAACTCTGCATCTATCCCAAAACTAGCCCCACTTCACCTTCTCCCACCCACTTTATCTATAGGTAATGTTTCAAAACAACTTACATCTATCTTCCCTCTACTTGATGTATTTTTAAAAAGTCCACCAACTCCAGGATGGTGGGTATGTTGCCTTTTCCACCTAACTCTGCTGTTGGTGGTTTAGATTTCATGTCCCAGGATTTGGTCCTTCTCTGGCTAGGACATGGCTCAATAAATCCTTTCAGAAAAGCTTCCAGCCATGGATGTAATTTTGTTTAACATTCCAAAGAATTAGGAACAGGCAACCTACACCAACATTCATTCTTTTTTTTTTTTTTTTAAATTAATTTTATTGGGGTGACAATTGTTAGTAAATTTACATAGATTTCAGGTGTACAATTCTGTATTACATCGTCTATAAATCCCATTGTGTGTTCACCACCCAGAGTCAGTTCTCCTTCCATCACCATATATTTGATCCCCTTTACCCTCATCACCCACCACCCACCCCCTTACCCTCTGGTAACCACTAAATTACTGTCTGTGTCTATGAGTTTTTGTTTCTCATTTGTTTGTCTTGTTCTTTTTGGTTTATATACCACATATCAGTGAAATCATAGGGTTCTCTGCTTTTTCTGTCTGACTTATTTCACTTAGCATTATTCTCTCGAGATCCATCCATGTTGTCACAAATGCTCCTATATCATCTTTCCTTAACGCCGAATAGTATTCCATTGTGTATATGTACCACAACTTCTTTATCCATTCATCTATCGAAGGACATTTTGGTTGTTTCCATGTCTTGGCCACCATAAACAAAGCTGCAATGAACATTGGCGTACACGTGTCTCTATAGAGAAATGCTTTTATATTTTTGGGGTAGATACCCAGGAGAGCGATTGTTGGGTCATATGGTAATTCTATTCGTAATTTCTTGAGGAACCTCCACACTGCCTTCCATAGCGGCTGCACCAGTCTGCATTCCCACCAAAAGTGTATGAGAGTTCCTTTTTCTCCACAGCCTCTCCAACACTTGTTACTATTTGTTTTGTTGATGAAAGCCATTCTGACTGGGGTGAGGTGATATCTCATTGTGGTTTTCATTTGCATTTCTCTGATGATTAGCGATGTTGAACATTTTTTCATATGTCTATTTGCCATTTGTATATCCTCTTTGGAGAAATGTCTCTTCAGGTCCTCTGTCCATTTTTCAATTGGGTTGTTTGTTTTTTTGTTGTTGAGTTTCATGAGTTCCTTGTATATTTTGGATATTAGCCCCTTACCAACATTCATTCTTGTTTTAGTTATTTTGCCTTCTAAGTCATCAGGCAACAGTTTTACCAGATGTTTTGATGTAACATAACAAAAGCTGCCAACTTCCACTCTGTAATAACTTGTTTCCTTGCCATTCTTCTTCTCTGAGGGGTAGGAAAACGAGAGTGGATTGGGAACAAAAAATTAAAAATTAATACAATAAGAAAACTATTACATAGCCTAATGATGATACAGTGCCATAAATTTAAGAGTTTGATTAACTCAAACCTTTGAGTCTGAAATCCAAATAGGGGGAGAATGAGTACTTTTTAAACATCAAAGACTAACAGATACTTCCAGTCAAGATGGCAAAGTAGGTAAATGCTGTGCTAGCCACCTCTCACAACCACATCAGAAGTACAACTAAACTACAGAACAACCATCATTGAGAACCACCTGAAAACTAGAGGAACAGAAGTCCTAACCAAAGATATATAGAAGGAGCTATGTCAAGACTGGTGAAAGGGGCAGAGATACAGAATGGCCTGGTTCCCCACTCATGTGTGGTGATTAAGAAATGAAAGGGATATCCCAGTTGCAGAGGGCCCTCCCTAAGGAGCTAGGGGTCCCAACCCTACACTGGGTTCCCTAACCCTGGGTTCCAGTGCCAGGAAGAGTAGTCCCCATAACTTCTGGCTTTGGAAACAAGCGGCAATTGTGGTTGAGTGAGATGAAGGACTCTTAGAGTCCCAGGCATTCCTATTAAAGGCCTCACGCATGGATTTACTTATGGACTCATTCATGCTGAGTTCCAGTGCTGGGACAGCAGCTTCGAAGCACTAGGGACATATGGAGAGGAACTGAATTATCTGGCTTCATGGCAAGGGTTGGCAGGGCCGCTTTCTTCCAGACAGAAGTGCTGGGAGATGCCATTGTTTCTTTGTTGATCCTTCCCCCCACATAGCCTGCAGATGCAGGTGGGTACCAAGTCTGAGTCTCCATGATCCTGACTAATGCCCCACCCTGATGATTCCCTGAGACACTGCTCCACTCAACTTGCCCGCCCACTAAAACTGCTTCCAGATTTTCCACATAAATGGCCAGTCTTGTCTCTTACTGCAGACTTTGCTAAAACCTCTCAAAGATTCACTAATGCCAAACAAGCAATAACTGGCCTCGGTGTATCCCGTACCACTTGCTAGGCAGTCCCAAGGCTGGCAATAGTGGCAACCATCTACATATCACTTTCAGCTCATAACAGGTAACCCTTGGCAGGCGACAGGCAGTGGCCGACCTTGGCCTACACGAGAGCCCCTCCCAAGAGGCCTCAGAACTAACACACCCAGTGATTGACTTCAGACCACATCAGAGCACCACCCAACAACCTCCACAAGTGACACACCCAAAGGTCAGAGTAGGCAGGCACCAGACCCTAGCTAAAGCAAATCCTATACCATGGGGTCGGCCTCTACAAAACAGCTCTTCTGCTGTATTCATGGCCATTTCACAGCCAATCAACCTGAGGAACAATTCCTCCCATTGACATGCTAACAGCAATCAAGGCTCAACTACAATAAGAGGGCACACACAACCCACACAGGGAGTACTCAGCTCAGGTGACCAGGGAGACTGTGCCACTGGGCCCTACAGGACACCTACTAAGTAAGGCCACTCTACCAAGACCAGGAGACATAGCAGGTCTACCTAATACATAGAAACAAACACAGCAACCAAAATGGGGAAACAAAGAAACATGTCTCAAATGAAAGAACAGAACAAAACTCCAGAAAAAGAACTAGACAAAATGGAGACAATCAATCTACCAAATGCAGAATTCAAAACACTTGTTGTAAGAATTCTCAGTGAACTTAGGGGAAAAGCATACAAACTCAGTGAGAACTTTAACAAAGAGATAGGAAACATAAAAATGGAGATATAACACATAAAAAATAATCAGTCAGAAATAAAGAATACAACTGAAATGAAGAATGCATTAGAGAGAATCAACAAAGGATTAGATGAAGCAGAGGACTGAGTCTGTGATTTGGAAAACAAGGTAGTAGAAACCACCTAATCAGAACAGCAAAAAAAAAAATTTCTTTTAAATGAGGATAATTTAAGGGGCCTCTGGGACAACATTGAGCATACCAACATTCACCTCATAGGAGTACTAGTAGCTGAAGATGAAAGCAAGGAACTGAAAACCTATTTGAAGAAATGACAGAAAGTTCCCTTAACTTGGTGAAACAAATAGACATACAAGTCCAGGAAATGCAGAAAGTCCCAAACAAGATAAACCCGAAGAGGTCTACACAAGACAGATCATAATTAAAATGCCAAAGGTTAAAGACAAAGATAGAATCTTAAAAATAGCAATAAAAAAAACCAGTTAGTTATGCATAAGGGACTTCACATAAGACTGTTAGTTGATTTTTCAACAGAAACTTTGCAGACCAGAAGAGATAGGCAAAAAATATTCAAAGTGATGAAAAGCAAGGACTTATAACCAAGACTACTTTACCCAGAAAAGCAATCATTTAGAATCAAAGGATAAAGAGCTTTGCAGACAAGTAAAAGTTAAAGGAATTCATCATCACCAAACCAGCATTACAAGAAAAGTTAAAGTTACTTCTTTAAGAAGAAGAAGAAGAAAAAAAAGGATAAAAAATATGAGTAATAAAATGGCAATAAGTATATATCTATCAACAATTACTTTAAATGTTAAAAGGATTAAACGTTCCAATCAAAAGACATAAGGTGATTTTTGCAAACAACACCACTGATAAGGGGATAATATCCAAAATATGTAAGGAACTCATACAACTCAACAACAAAAAATCAAACAATCCAATTTAAAAATGGGCAGAGGACCTGAAGAGACATTTCTCCAAAGAGGATATACAAATGGCCAATAGACATATGAAAAAATGTTTAACATCACTAATCAACAGAGAAATGCAAATCAAAACCACAATGAAATACCAACTCACACCAGTTAGAATGGCTATCATCAACAAGACAAATAGTAACAAGTGTTGGAGAGGCTGTGGAGAAAAAGGAACCCTCATACACTGTTGGTGGGAATGCAGACTGGTGCAGCCGCTATGGAAGGCAGTGTGGAGGTTCCTCAAAAAATTAAGAATAGAATTACTATATGACTCAGCAATCCCTCTCCTGGGTATCTACCCAAAAATGTCTGAAAACGTTTATTTGTAAATACATATGTGCTCCAATGTTCATTGCAGTTTTATTTATAGTGTCCAAGACATGGAAACAACCAAAATGTCTTTCGATAGATGGTTGGGTAAAGAAGTTGTGGTATATACAAACAATGGAATACTACTCTGCCATAAGAAAAGATGAAATGCTGCCATTTGTGACAAGATGTATGGATCTTGAGATTATTATGCTAAGCAAAATAAGTCAGACAGACAAAATCAAGAATATGACTTCACTCATTAAAAGTGAAAGCAACAAAGGACCAAGACAAACAAATAAAGAAACAAAAACTCATAGACACAGACAACAGTTTAGTGGTTACCAGAGGGTAAGCAGGGAAGGGTAAGCAGGGGATCAAATATAAGGTGATGTAAAAAGAACTGACTTTGGGTAGTGAACACACAATGTGATATGTAGATTATGTATTACAGAATTGTACACTTGAAACCTATGTAATTTTACTAACCATTGTCACCCCAATAAATTTAATTAAAATTAAATTAATAAGAAAAATTGTAAAAAAAGAAACCCAGCAATTCCTAGGGCTCCAGGTCAGCATCATTAACACATAGATTCCAAAATTTTAGCTGAAATTATTGAGCAATTGTTGGAAACTGCTGCTGAATGGATGATTGTAAGAATGGTTGCTGGTTGAGAGGCAAAGCATTTTTTTATTCGGTCAAGAGATTAGGAACACATTTTAAAAGTACAGCATTCAGAATGGCAGATTATCCTCCAGAAAGTTATCAGCCCTTAGTAGTCCCGCCTCCCACGCCTAGTGTAAGAGCTTCCTACACCAGACTGACACACAGCATGGTGCCACCATTCCTTTTAACTTTGGCCAATCTGATAAATGCAAAATGCATCTTTTCTTATTTATACCTCTTTGATTATTGGTGAGAGACAACATTGTATCCTACTGCAGATGCTATTTGGTTTACTGTCTGGCACCCATTTTTCTGTTGGGCTGGTTGTTTTTTCTTACTGGTATTTATAAGCACTTGAAAGCATTTGCAAAATGAACGCATTACTGTGCTTCCTTCGCATATATTGTAAATATTTTTTCTCACTCAAGGCCAGTTTCCTTCCAAATGTCTTAGAGATATCCTGGGTGTTCCATCCTTTGATTTTTGTAATCTCAAATAATATTAGGAATAGTATTTGGAATGTCAATATCATCCCTTTTGCATTGACTTTACTGCAATGTCTGGAAGGCTCTGTCTGCACCTAGACACTCCAATCCATTCAGTAAAAACAGGCGATACTCTGCAAGGACCATGAAGTGCTTGCCGTCACCTTTTCATAATTCTGCCAGAATTTGTATGAGTTCCAGATCCCCATCATGCTGTTGAACACTGAGTGCTCATGGGGGTGTGTGTAGGTGAGGATGTGGTCTAAATTCTGCATCCTGTGTCCCACGCACACCCCAGAAATCCTTGCCACCCAGCTATTGGCCTGTGCAAGTTTAGGCTAGTCCCTGCAAGGGTGTCAAAGGCTGCAGAGGTGCATAAAGACCTCAGACTCTCAGCCTGGTGACCTACAAACACCAGTAATGACTGCACAGTTAACGACCTCCTATCTTTTCTCCCTTCTCCTTGCTGGCTTTGTGCAGACAGATGCCAAGCTGGAGAAGGTGAAGGTGAGTGACTTCCAGAGAAAGCCGGGCAGGGTTCAAATGTGAAGTTCTTCTTCTGTTCTGCTCTCTGAGATCCCACTCTCCAGTCCTTCTCATAAGACTTTAACCTCTGCTTTCTTCCTCTTTGTGGTTTCCCCTAAGCTTCTCTTCCTGAATCTTCTGTCCTATAAATGGGCAGGTAAAAAGAGTCTCCTTACTGTGGTCCTTTCCCCCTTCTTCCTCCAGGTAGAGGTCACCTGAATACCCCTCTAGCCTCAGCAGAAGGATATCCCTTTGCATCAAAGCTGGTCTGAGGCACGGGAGAGCAGTGGACATTAGAGTGCGGGGACCATGGTTTGGAGGAGAGGCTGAACTGCATCTTGCACACACTAATGAGGAAACCCATAAAGAGGAGGAAAAAACGAATGTGGAAGTTTTTAGGAATGGATAAAGTCCGAGAGTTATCAGAGAAACATAAAACACAGGGAAAGAATAATAGGAGGCCTAAAACAACAGAATTTGGAATCAGGAGTCGTGGATTCTGACCTCAGTTCTATTCCCAATTCATGGCTCAGTTGCCTAATTGATAAAACGTGTGGATGGAGCTGGTGGGGGTGGTTCAGGGAAGGACAGCAATGAATTAGATGACTTCGAGAAAGAAGGAATTATTAAGTTAGGGGTAACTGAATTCTCATTCACCTAGTGGGTTACCACTTTTCGCCTTGGACATGTCACTTCACCTCTGGTAGCCTCTGCTTCCTCATTTTAAATTTGGGGGTAATAGTATCTACCTCATGGGTGGGTGAGCAATAATTGTTATTTATATGTGTCCTATAAATAGCATCTCTAGAAGATCTTTCTCTTTCTTTGAAATTGACTGGAGAACCTCCTAGTTGACTTCCTATTTTTGAGAATTGATACATTTTTATGTTACCGAGTGCTGCCTAATTGGGTATGGAGACACTGGGCTGTAGGATTTGCTTAATAAAAGTTGAGTCTGGGGGTATTTAAGAAATATCATAAAGACTTACATAAATTTGGAACAGTAATGAATATCTGAACTAAAAAGAGTTTTCAAATCCAGAGTCTCTCTATGTCCCTACATCCTCATACACAACATGATTTTCAGTAATTTTCACTGCAGTTGCAAAGAAAAAACAGGCAAATCTTAAAAATGTTTAGCTTGGAACCAGGCGTCATGGAACTAGAAATCGATGTTTTCATATCATATATTCTTCATACACGTCTCAGTTTTGCTGGTGCATGTATGTATGTATACATTTAGGGAAAGGTGCAAAGGTTTGCATATAGAAAACATCTTTTTCCCCAAGAGTAGGAACTGAGTCATTACAACCTAGTGTGCTGGGGATGGAATCAGCGGTTGGGAAAGGTATTTTGTTTGTTTTGTGTGTGTGTGTGTGTGTGTGTGGGTGCTGCATCATTCCTTCTTTAGATGGGGAAAGTGGTGTTAGCTAAAACACTTTCTAGTCCGTTGCATTTCCAGGGAGTCTAATTTAATCCTAATTTAAGTCTGGACCTCCCTTATCAGATTATGTCTTTCTCTCCTTTCTTTAATCAGTTTCTCTTCTGCCTTTTTTCACCACGTGGCTTGGTAGCTTCCTTTTCATACTTCCTATTTTATACTCCCTTTATCCCATGAGCAATTTGTAGCAACTTTCCCAGTATAGAGAAAGGGGGCAGAATATATCGGAGTCAGTACATTTTGGGTACTGCATAGGCCTTGCATGGATAGAGACAGAGGAGGAATAAAATGAGATCTGCCTTGTCAGAGTTTAGCCTAAGAACAGGTAATGAGAATTTCATGTAGAACTTATTTCTATTATGCGGCACTTATTTCTGTTATGTAGAACTCTGGTATGTGCAGGAGATTTGAGAAGAAATAGGATAGATGGAGCTGATGATGAAGGCAAGAGTTAGATACCTAGAGCACAATGAAGTAAGGAGCTGAGGATATGATAGGATGGATGCTGCCAGACTGACGTTAGTGACGTACTTGCAGCTGGACTTTCTAGGAAGATACGAAAAGTTGGAGTTTCATAGCACTGGATTGTAAGGTCACAATATGAGTCAGAGAGTGACATGAGAGAGAAAATTATTCAAGGTAGAGATCATATTAGATTCTAGAATGTTAAACCTGAAAGGTCCCTTGAAAATCTGATAGGAATCTACATGAGTGCTTTCATTTGGCCAGTGGGGAAGCTGAGGGCCAAGGATGAGAACTGCTCAGGTTCACAAAGGAATTTAACAATAGAGCTGGCTTCTGATTCCAGAAATCAAAGAGCCAGAGCTCTTTGCACTCCACCATGCCAGTGAATGTAGCAAGAAGTCAGAAGACCTACGGAAAGTTAAAGAAGTAACTAACTAGACCATTGTGAAATACTTAGGCAATTTAAAACCTTCTCTACATTGAGAGAATCCAGGCAGGATATTTTCAATGCAGAGCCCAAGCGTAACCTTATTTCCATAGAAGCGTGGAAGTCAGTGTGCTTTTCTATTTGGCCCCACATACATCCAGTTCCTCCCATCCCAGCTCATGTATTACTGCTTTTTTCCATTCATCACAGCATCTCCTGGTATCCAGCCTTTTCCATGATAACAGGAAGAGAGACTTGAATGTTTATTGCTCAAAAAAAAACCACACTTTGGCTTTCAAGTCACAAGATCTTTCAGTCTTGTCATTGACACCTTATACAACTCTTGTTTGTTTTCTTGGTTTCAGTTAATACATGTAGTATACTTTGAGTGCTTTGAACGATTGCACAGGTGTTGTTATTAATATTATCATTTTAAAAAAATATTTCAGATGGATTGCTACAAAGATGTGAAAGGGACCATCTATGAATATGACGCCTTCACTCTTAATGGAAAGGAACGCATTATGTTCAAGCAGTACATGGGCAAGCACATCCTTTTCGTCAATGTGGCCACCTATTGTGGTCTAACAGTTCAATACCCTGGTAAGAATTTATAACCAAATCCCCTTGGAATTAAATTTTCCAGCTCATTATATTCTAAATCATAATCAGAATTATGTTTTAATTTTATGTCAAAATAAATACTCGTGATCAAATGACTTCATTCCCCAATGTCAGGAGTCAGCAAACTATGGCCCACAGGCCAAATCTTGCCAGCCTGCTTTTGTAAACAAAGATTTATTGGAAGACAGCTATGCCCATTCATTTAAATGTTGTCTGAGGTTGATCTTACACTGTAAAGCAGAGTTGAGTGGTTGTTTGAGTATTGGTGACGGAGACCATCTGGCTTGTAAAGTCTGAAATATTTACTACCAGACTTTCACAGAGAAATTTGTTGATTCCTTCCCTATTTCTTGCCTCTGCTTTACTCCTGAGATTTCCAGGAGAATCAATATACATGTGAGGACTGGAAGCCTCTCCAAAGATTCAAAAATCTTCTTGATAAATGCAAGAGAGAAGACTGATGTTTTTTGAAACATTTTCAGGGATTAAAAGTAGCTTACAAACCAAGGAAAAGGAAGAAAGGTATTTTATACCTGAAGTTGCATTTGACTGGAGTGAAGGCTGGTAGAGGAAACAATTATAGAGGCAAATACTCACTCTCCAACCAGAACACCTCCTTTACATGCAGTTTTCTCTCTGGCCCTGTGTGCATTATGCAGGAAAGAACTGTATCTTTCTCATACTTTAGACCACGTGGTTTAAAAGCCAATAAACAATAAATTTCATGGACTATACCAGAAATAGATGCATTTCTTATATTTGAAATTCATTTTTTTGTTTTTAATTATGTTTTAAATGAGCAATATATTCAAAAGATTCACAGTTCAAAAGGAATAAAAAAGTTTAGAGTAAAAAATTTTTCCTCATAATTAATAGTAAAAAGCTGAAGCCCTTTGCTCTACGTTCAGGAACACGACAAGGTTGTCCCCTATCACCTCTGCTTTTCAACATAGTGTTGGAAGTCCTCGCCAGAGCTATCAGGCAAGAGAAAGAAATAAAAGGCATCCAAATTGGGAATGAAGAAGTTAAATTGTCACTCTTTGCAGATGACATGATGCTATATATAGAAAACCCTAAAGACTCCACCAAAAAGCTATTAGAAACAATCAATGAATATAGTAAAGTTGCTGGCTACAAAATCAACGTACAAAAGTCCATTGCTTTCCTATATACCAACAATGAAATCTCAGAAAAAGAGATAGAAAAAACAATTCCTTTTGCAATTGCAGCAAAAAGAATAAAATACCTAGGAATAAACTTAACCAAGGATGTGAAGGATTTATATGCTGAAAACTATAAGACATTTTTGAAAGAAATTGAAGAAGACACAAAGAAATGGAAAGACATTCCGTGCTCATGGATTGGAAGAATCAACATAGTTAAAATGGCCATATTACCCAAAGCCATATACAGATTTAATGCAATCCCCATTAAAATCCCAATGGCATTTTTTAAAGAAATAGAACAAAAAATCATCAGATTTGTTTGGAACCACAAAAGACCCCGAATAGCCAAAGCAATATTAAAAAAAAAGAACAATACTGGAGGTATCACACTCCCTGATTTTTCCTTGTACTACAATAATCAAAACAGCTTGGTATTGGCGGAAAAACAGACACATAGACCAATGGAATAGAATTGAGAACCCAGAAATAAAACCACATAAATATGGACAGATAATTTTTGACAAAGAAGAAAAAAACATACAATGGAGGAAAGACAGCCTCTTCAATAAATGGTGCTGGCAGAATTGGATAGCTACGTGCAAAAGAATGAAACTGGACTGCTATCTGTCACCATGTACCAAAATTAATTCAAAATGGATCAAAGACTTAAGCATAAGACCTGACACAATAAACTGCATTGAAGAAAACATAGGTACTAAACTTATGGACCTTGGGTTCAAAGAGCATTTTATGAATTTGACTCCAAAGGCAATGGAAGTAAAAACTAAAATAAACAAATGGGATTATATGAAACTGAAAAGCTTCTGCACAGCAAAAGAAACTATTGACAAAATAATGAGGCAACCAACTGAATGGGAGAAGATTTTCGCAAACAGTTCCTCTGATAAGGGGCTAATATCCAAAATATACAAGGAACTCATGAAACTCAACAACAAAAAAACAAACAACCCAATTGAAAAATGGACAGAGGACCTGAAGAGACATTTCTCCAAAGAGGACATACAAATGGCAAATAGACATATGAAAAAATGCTCAACATCGCTAATCATCAGAGAAATGCAAATGAAAACCACAATGAGATATCACCTCACCCCAGTCAGAATGGCTTTCATCAACAAAACAAATAGTAACAAGTGTTGGAGAGGCTGTGGAGAAAAAGGAACTCTCATACACTGTTGGTGGGAATGCAGACTGGTGCAGCCGCTATGGAAGGCAGTGTGGAGGTTCCTCAAGAAATTACGAATAGAATTACCATATGACCCAGCAATCGCTCTCCTGGGTATCTACCCCAAAAATATAAAAGCATTTCTCTATAGAGACACGTGTACGCCAATGTTCATTGCAGCTTTGTTTACGGTGGCCAAGACATGGAAACAACCAAAATGTCCTTCGATAGATGAATGGATAAAGAAGTTGTGGTACATATACACAATGGAATACTATTCGGCGTTAAGGAAAGATGATATAGGAGCATTTGTGACAACATGGATGGATCTCGAGAGAATAATGCTAAGTGAAATAAGTCAGACAGAAAAAGCAGAGAACCCTATGATTTCACTGATATGTGGTATATAAACCAAAAAGAACAAGACAAACAAATGAGAAACAAAAACTCATAGACACAGACAATAATTTAGTGGTTACCAGAAGGTAAGGGGGTGGGTGGTGGGTGATGAGGGTAAAGGGGATCAAATATATGGTGATGGAAGGAGAACTGACTCTGGGTGGTGAACACACAATGGGATTTATAGATGATGTAATACAGAATTATACACCTGAAATCTATGTAAATTTACTAACAATTGTCACCCCAATAAAATTAATTAAAAAAAAATTTTTTCTACCTCCTTCCTCTCCCTCCAGATGAATAATATCATGTTTAAAGAACATACAGATAGATTCTTTTTCTGCTTTTTCCCCAGTTGATAACATACTATAAACACTATTTGCCATTTTGCTTTTTAAAATTAATAAAGTGTTTTGGAGTTCATGCCTTTTTCTCATTTTAAAATTTTATTTATTTATTTATTTATTTATTTGTTTATTTATTTATTTCAGTTACAGTTGACATTAAGTATTTTTTATATTAGTTTCAGGTGTACACCATAATGGTTAGACATCTATATAATTTAAGCAGTGATTTCCACCCCCCAGTAGCCTAGTACCCACCTGGCACTATACATAGTTGTTACAACATTATTGACTATATTCTCTATGCCGTACTTTATATCCCCAAGACTATTTTGCAAATACCAATATGTACTTCTTAATTCCGTCACCTTTTTCACCCAACCCCCCTCCCATCTAGCAACCATCAGTTTGTTCTCTGTATGTATGTGTCTGTTTCTGTTTTGTTTGCTCATTTATTCTGTTTTTAGATTTCACATATAAGTGAGATCATATGGTATTTGTCTTTCTCTGTTTGATTTATTTCACTTAGCATAATACCTTCCAGGTCCATCCATGTTGTTGCAAATGGTAAGATTTCAGTCTTTTTTATGACCGAAAAAAACAATCCAATTAAAAAATGGGCAGAGGACATGAAGAGACATTTCTCCAAAGAGGACATTCAGATGGCCAATAGAGATATGAAAAGATGTTCAACGTCACTAATAATCAGAAAAATGCAAATAAAAACCACAATGAGATACTCCCTCACACCTGTCAGAATGCCCATCATCAATAAATTAACAAACAAGTTCTGGCGAGGAGGAGAAAAGGGAACCCTGTGCACTGTTGATGGGACTATAATTGGTGCAGCCACTATGGAAAACAGTATGGAGGTTCCTCAAAAAATTAAAAGTAGAACTACTCATTCTTTTTTAAGACTGAATAATATTCTGTTGAACCATAATTCATTTTACCAGTTTAAAGGAACTTTAAAAATCAATTTATTCCATTCCCACTCTGTATGTAACAGATGAGGAAACAGGAATATATGCTGAACGACTGGAAGACAGGCTTCCTGATTTATCGTCTGTTTCCTAGAAGAAGTGATTATCTATAGTGACTAAAGACAAGAGGGAAGGATGGGGGGAGAGGTACTGAGGAACCCCGTGGAAACAGACAGCAGTCTCTATGAAAAACAAAACAAAACAAAACCACTAAAAGAAGATACCAGCTGGTTGAGCTGAATCTGAGTGGGTATGGTTGGTGTTTGTCAGGGGACTGAATGCACCTAGTCCAGAAAGGGTTAACAAAGAAGAGGATTATGAAAGTCTGAACAGACAAGCTGGCAAGATTCCTGGCAGTCGGAGGAAGGCAGTTGGAAGCATATGTTTTGGCACATCAATGAGGGTTTTTGGTAGAATGCATGTTTAAAATCCTGAAGATTGTTGCAGAACACTAGGAAGATCGACTTGGAGTTTCTCTGGTTTTCTTTGCCCCTGTCAGGTTTACCCACACTTCACCCAGGGTGGACCAGCCTGTACAGAGGAGAGAAGCCCATTCTCATTTTCCATGTATTTTCCTTTCAAAAAGATTCTATTAATTAACCAACCAGAGAAGGCAAACTGATGAACAGTGATATTTAAACCTGGCTTTGTTTAAAAATTACCTGGTGAGCTTTTTGTTTCTTTAATCATGATAAAGAAAGACATTATAAAATTTGCCATGTTAACCATTTTTAAGTATACAGTTCAGTAGTGTTAAGAACATTCACGTTGTAAAACAAATCTCCAGAACCTTTCATCTTGCAAAACTGAAACTCTGTACCTATTAAACAACTCTCCTTGTCCCTCCCCTCTTCCACTCAGGTCTTAGAAACCACCATTCTAATTCTGTTTCTATAAATTTGACTAGTTTATATACCTCATGTAAGTAAAATCATACAATATTTGTCTTTTTATGGCTAGTTTATTTTACTTAGCAAAAGATCTTCAAGGTTCATCCATGTTGTAGCATGTGACAGAATTTCCTTCATTTCTAAAGCTGAATAATATTCCGTTGTATGTACACACCACATTTTGTTTATCCATTTATCCATCAATGAACATTTAGGTTGTTTTCACCTTTTAACTGTTACAAATAGTGCTGCTATGAACATGGGTATACAAATATCTCTTTGAGACCCTGCTTTCAATTATTTGCATATATACCCAAAAGTGGGATTGCTGAATCTGTGGTAGTAGTTCTATCTTGTTTTTTTATTTTTTATAAATTTTATTGGGGAATATTGGGGAACAGTGTGTTTCTCCAGGGTCCATCAGCTCCAAGTCGTCCTTTAATCCAGTTGTGGAGGGCACAGCTCAGCTCCAAGTCCAGTCACCATTTTCAATCTTTAGTTGCAGGGGACACAGCCCACCATCCCATGCAGAAATTGAACCGGCAACCTTGCTCTAACCAACTGAGTCATCTGGCCACACCTGTGGTAGTTCTATTTTAAACTTTTTAAAATTAATTTTATTTAGATGACATTGGTTAATAAAAGTATATAGGTTTCAAGTGTACAATTCGATAATACATCATCTATATATTGTGTTTGTGTTCACCACCCAGAGTCAGTTCTCCTTCTGCCACCACGTATTTGACCATCTTTAAACTTTCTTGCACCGTTTCACAATGCCGCCAACGGTGACTTGATGAGCTTTTGGATAATAAAGATGACTGGGAACCATCTCAGAAGTGGAATGGAATCAGAGAATTCTCTGGAATGGGGTTAGGCATCCCTATCTTTAAGGAATGGCCTGCAGCTGATTCTGATGTGTTGCACACATGGAAAATACTGTACTTTGATAAAGGACTTGGACTGTGTGTCTGGAAATTTGAATCTAACTTTAGTTTTGCCACTAACAGTCTTGCAAACCTAGAGATTGTTTTTTTTTCTTCCCTGGGCCTCTGTTTCCCCCTTTGCTAAATGGGATCTTTCTCTACAAAAGGCAAAGTCTCTAGCCAGGCTGCCATATTGTCCCTTTTCTACCACAGAACTGAACACACTTCAGGAGGAGCTGAAGCCCTTTGGCTTAGTTGTACTGGGCTTTCCCTGCAACCAATTTGGAAAGCAAGAACCAGGAGAAAACTCAGAGATCCTTCCAGGGCTGAAGTAAGTGCCTGCTTAAAACCCTATAGGAGACCTCGGTCTATCTTTCTTGAGTCACCAGAGGCCCTTCCATTTAAGGGACTTACTGCATGGGTGCTGGATTCACAGGCTCAGTGGCATATGCGAACTGTTTTTAACTTTGGCCTTCCCTGATGTGAGTCTGGTTGTACCCAGAAACACTCTCCCCATCCCTAGATGGACTATGGAGGAGAAGGAGCACTAAAACAGCTGGTACAGAAGCAGTATGGAGGACAAGACAGTTTTAGTAGTAGAATAAAGAAAAATTTAGTCAGGGAAGCCAAAGTAAAAAAAAAAAAAAGCCTTATTTTTCTTTCCCAGCCCTGGCTACTGTATCTCTACCTCTTTCTTCTCTTTCCCATGACCTCAAATTTTAGTATCTCATCATAATTTTCTTATATTCTGGAGCTTCTTAGGAACATTATGGTTTATTACAGGTATGTCCGTCCAGGGGGAGGATATGTGCCTAATTTCCAACTTTTTGAGAAAGGAGATGTGAATGGTGAAGAAGAACAGAAAGTCTTCACCTTTTTGAAGGTGAGTGAATTACTGACATAACCTCTTCTTCCCTGATACTTCTAGCACAGTGTTGGTGTGGTAGAAATGGACCCAAGGGCTCATGCCTGGAGGTGGGATTGCACTCTTTGAAGGAAATCTCTACATGAGCATAGAGACTGGCATTAATTTGTTAGCAGCTATGGGCTCTGGCTTTGTGTGCTCTTTGATATTCATTCATCCATTCAAGGTACATTTATTGAGTGCTTGTTATCTATAAGTCAGTTTGCTAAATACTAAGGATATAAAGATTAATAAGACACAGTCCCTACCGCTTGATGATCTCATTCTAGAGAGGGAGGCATAAAAATCAATAGGTATAACACAATTTAGTGAGAGCCTTTTATGAAACAACTTTTAAATATAGAGAATGCGAGAGCTGAAAGGGACCCCAAAGATCACCAGAGTTAATTGTTCCTAAATGCTGGACTGTGGGCCAAAGTTAGCCAGGAGGAGATTTTTATAAATCCTCAATAAATGGAAAAAAATAGAACAGTATAAGGAAAGTTTTATAAACTCAAATGACATATAGGGCTGCCCTTTATTCTAAGGTTATGGCCTATATGCAATTTATTCTTAAAATAATCTTGTTTTATTAAATCAAATGATGAAGTGATGATTATTTTTTAATGTCTTATTTGACAAAAGAAAATGCTGGTGACTCTACGTTGGTCCCAAAAGACATTTTTGAAATGCTACTGGCCCATGGAGCCCCAAGACCTGGGAAACCACATTCTAATCCAAGCTATTAGCAGAAAAGGAACCCAAAAGCCAGAGAGGTGATATGTCTTACCCAGCAGTATGATTTTGTGATGGGGTCGTGGGGAAAAACACAAAGAGGGAACACACTTGCTATCACATCTACAACATTCTTGGTACTTGGCATAGTGGTAATTCACAGACTTTATTAAGAATCACATGAAATTAAAATATCTAGATATAAGAAGGGGAATGGGTTACCTCTGGGTGAAAATAGCCTGGATCATCCAGGAGCAGATGATGATGTTGTCATTTCTCTTTTCCATCTCTTTGCTTCAGCACTCCTGTCCTCACCCCTCTGAGCTTTTG
Source organism: Rhinolophus hipposideros (assembly GCF_964194185.1). Lineage (NCBI taxonomy): Eukaryota > Metazoa > Chordata > Mammalia > Chiroptera > Rhinolophidae > Rhinolophus > Rhinolophus hipposideros. Next base: position 25,353 of record NW_027669086.1, on the reverse strand, counting down.
GGCTCTTTTAAACATATCTCCTGGGAGCCCATAAAGGTTCATGACATTCGCTGGAATTTTGAAAAGTTGCTGGTGGGACCTGATGGAGTTCCTGTCATGCGCTGGCTCCACTGGGCTCCAGTCAGCACAATCAAGTCAGACATCCTGGTGTACCTGAAGCAGTTTGAAACTAAATAGGAATGTCAAGTTGGGAGCAAAAGCCATCCTGCTTCTCACCTGAAGACCTGTTCAAAAAACTCTATCTTTTCACTGTACTCTCTAAATGGTCTCCCCTTGACTAAATCGCCTCTATACTGGTGAAATTCCCACTCTCTACTAAGTAGATTTGTATTCGGAAGGCTACTGTTCTTTCACCTTGCAAGAGTATGTGGGTGAAGAACAAAAGAATAAAAACCCTAAATCTTCAGGCCTTTGTTACAAACTTAATAATTCATATCCATCAAAGGAAAATCATCCATCCATGAGAAAGGTTCAGTCTGTCACAATATCCTGAAGAAGAATGTTCTTAGACATCCTGACTCCCCTTTCCTCTCTCCAACCTAAAGGTGCAGAAATAGCTGGGGATCAGAGCCATATGATCTAGGTTCCTCTTCGTAACATTTTTCCTCCCATAGGACAAACATGTATTGTCAGTTTCCAACTCGTTTTGGATCAGTCTTCATTCATGATACCCACCTCCCCAACTGGCCTGTCCTCCTCCTGTAGGAGCTTTAAGGCAGAGTGAGAGGGGGAAATCATCTCACAAGAAAAGAAGGGAATCTCCATAATATTGAGACCGAGAGCCGCTCTCTAATATGGACCCTACAAAAATTCCTTATTGTCTTATTTTAGTGCATTCAAATTATGACCCCTGGGCAGGGCATGCTTTGAAGGATGAGCTTTCCCCTCTTAACCCTGGATTCCTCAGCTTCAGAACCAGCATGCCACTATCTCTAATAAAATGTTTTCTCCCGCACCTGGGATCGCTGTGTTGGTTTTAAATTCCTATCCTGTGTCTCACCTCTGTCCTCTTTCTCACTCTATCGCAGATGGTGTATTGCTCAAATGACCTGAACCCCTTGAACAGAAAGATTTATCCTTCCAGATCCTTGGAGCCACATGATGGCTCTTAATTGTCATTCCACTTTAGAAATTGCCTCAGGTGAAGGTCATTTCCCCTTTTCAGGAGCAGCCTGTATTTAATTTCTGATCAATGACAGGTATAGAGGTCAATACCTGACTTCTCAATTTAGGACAACTCTGAAGGGCCCATCCCAGCTGCAGAGACACCCAAAGGATAGGCTGATGCCTTTTTGTACTTGCATTGCTGCCCAATTTTATGAATGTAAATCTCCATTTTAGCATATTTCCAGGGAACCCCAACCTACAACAGTTGGTATCAAAAGTGACCTGAGAAAGAAGATGCTAAGATGAAATTTTTTAAATTAAATTTACTGGGGTGACGTTAGTAAAATTACATAGGTTTCAAGCCTACATTCCTACAGTACATCTTCTATATATTGTATTCTGTGCTCACTACCCAGAATCAGTTCTCCTTCTATCACCATATATGTGACATCCTTTATCCTCATTGACCACTCCCCTTCCCCCTTTTCACTCTGGTAACCACTAAACTACTGTCTGTGAGTTTTTGCTTGTCTCGTTCCTTTGTTGCTTTCATTATATATCCCACATATGAGTGCAGTCATGTTGTTCTTGATTTTTTTCTGTCTGACTTGTTTCACTTAGCATGATAATCTCAAGATCCATCCATGTTGTCACAAATGGCAGTATTTCATCTTTTCTTATGGCCGAGTAGTATTCCATTGTATATATATACCACATCTTCTTTATCCAATCATCTGAGATGAAACTTTTTTTAATTAAAAATTATTGAGGTGACTATTGTTAGTAAAGCTACATAGATTGCAGGCATACAATTCTGTATTACATTATCTATATTTCACTTTGTGTGTTCACCACCCAGAGTCAGTTCCCTTTCCAGCACCATATATTACACCCCGTTTACCCACATCTAACACCCCCGTCCTGCCTTACCCTCTGGTAACCACTAAACTAGTCTCTATTCTTATAAGTTTTTGTTCCTTCATTTGTTTGTCTTGTTCTTTTTTTTTCTTTTTTTATTAAATTTATTGGGGTGACAATTGTTAGTAAATTTACATAATATTTCAGGTGTACAATTCTGTATTACATCGTCTATAAATCCCATTGTGTGTTCACCACCCAGAGTCAGTTCTCCTTCCATCACCATATATTTGATCCCCTTTACCCTCATCACCCACCCCCCACCCCCTTACCCTCTGGTAACCACTAAATTATTGTCTGTGTCTATGAGTTTTTGTTTCTCATTTGTTTGTCTTGTTCTTTTTGGTTTATATACCACATATCAGTGAAATCATAGGGTTCTCTGCTTTTTCTGTCTGACTTATTTCACTTAGCATTATTCTCTCGAGATCCATCCATGTTGTCACAAATGCTCCTATATCATCTTTCCTTAACGCCGAATAGTATTCCATTGTGTATATGTACCACAACTTCTTTATCCATTCATCTATCGAAGGACATTTTGGTTGTTTCCATGTCTTGGCCACCATAAACAAAGCTGCAATGAACATTGGCGTACACGTGTCTCTATAGAGAAATGCTTTTATATTTTTGGGGTAGATACCCAGGAGAGCGATTGCTGGGTCATATGGTAATTCTATTCGTAATTTCTTGAGGAACCTCCACACTGCCTTCCATAGCGGCTGCACCAGTCTGCATTCCCACCAACAGTGTATGAGAGTTCCTTTTTCTCCACAGCCTCTCCAACACTTGTTACTATTTGTTTTGTTGATGAAAGCCATTCTGACTGGGGTGAGGTGATATCTCATTGTGGTTTTCATTTGCATTTCTCTGATGATTAGCGATGTTGAGCATTTTTTCATATGTCTATTTGCCATTTGTATATTGGATGCCTTTTATTTCTTTCCATTGCCTGACTGCCCTGGCGAGGATTTCCAACACTATGTTGAAAAGCAGAGGTGAGAGACGACAGCCGTGTCGTGTTCCTGAACATACAGCAAAGGGCTTAAGTTTTTCATTGTTAATTATGATGTTAGCTGAGTCTGTTATATATGGCCTTTATTATGTTAAGGTATTTTCCTTCTATACCTATTTTATTAAATGTTTTAATCATAAATGGATGTTGTATCTTGTCATACACTTTTTCTACATCTATTGATATAATCATATGATTTTTGCCCTTTATTTCCTTATGTGGTGTATCACATTGATTGATTTGCATATGTTGAATCATCATTGTGTCCCTGATATAAACCCTACTTGGTCATGATGAGTAATCTTTTTACTACATTGTTACATTCAATTTGCTACAATTTTGTTTAAGATATTTGCATCTGTATTCATCAGAGATGAATGGTCTGTAGGTTTCTTTTTCTGTGTTGTCATTCCCAGGTTTTGGTATCAGGGTAATGTTGGCCTCATAAAATGAGTTAGGGAATACTGTCTCTTCTTCAATTTTTTTTGGAAGAGTTCGAATAGGAAATGTATTACATCCTCTTTGAAGGTTTGGTAGCATTCACTACTGCATCTGGTCCCGGACTTTCACTTTTGGAAAGTTTTCCAATGACTGATTCAATTTCCTTACTGGTGATTAGTCTATTCAGATTTTCCAATTCTTCGTAATTCAGCCTAGGAAGGCTATATGTTTCGAAGAACTGGTCCGTTTCTTCTAGGTTATTGACTTTGGTGGCATATAATCCCTCATAGTATTCTTGGATGATCCTTTGTATTTCTGTGGCATCTATCATAAGTTCCCCTCTAACATTTCTGATTTTGTTTACTATATTTTATATTATATAAAATAAAATCTTTATTTTATATTAGATTTTATTAGAAGTCTTTTTATCATAGTGAGTCTAGACAAGGGTTTGTCAATTTTACTAATCTTTTCAAAGAACCAGCTCTTTGTCACATTAATTTTTCTATTGTGTTTTGTTCTGATTTCATTTAGTACTGCTCTGATTTTTATTATTTCCTTCCTTCTGCTGACTTTGGGTTTCACTTGTTCTTCCTTTTCTACTTCTTTAAGGCATATGTAAGGTTATTTATCTGGGATTTTTCTTGTTTCTTGAGATAGGCCTGTAATGATATAAATTTCCCTCTTAAATCTGCTTTCGCTATATCCCAAAAATTTTGGTAGGATGTATTTTCATTCTCATTTCTCTCTAAGTACCCTTTGATCTCTCCTCTTATTTCTTCTTTGACCCGGTCGTTCTTTAAAAGTCTGTTGTTTAATCTCCACATATTTGTGGTTTTTCCTGCTTTCTTTTTGCAGTTGATATCCAATTTCAAAGCCTTGTGATCAGAGAATATGCTTGGTATGATTTCAATCTTCTTAAATTTGCTGAGGCTGATTTTATGTTCCAATATATGGTCTATCCTTGAGAATGTTCCATGTACACTAGAAAAAAATGTATAGTCTAATGTTCTAGGATGAAGTGCTCTATAAATGTCAATTATGTCCATTTCATCTAATGTTCATTTAGGGCTGCCATTTCTTTATTGATTTTCTGTTTGGATGATATATCTGTAGCTGTCAATGATGTATTTAGGTCCCCAAGTATAATTGTGTTTTGGTCAATTTCTCCCTTTAGATCTGTTGATAGTTGCTTGGTATATTTCGGTGCTCCCTGATTGGGGGCATAAATATTGATGACTGTTATGTCTTCTTGTTGTATAGTCCCCTTTATCATTACGAAATGTCCATCTTTGTTTCTTTTTCATTTTTATCCTGAAGTCTGTTTCATCGGATATCAATATAGCTACACCTGATTTTCTCTGGATATCATTTGCTTGGAGTGTCAATTTCCACCCTTTCACTTTGAATCTATGTTTGTCCTTATAGCTGAGATATGTCTCTTGGAGGCAGCATATGATCGAGTTTAATTTTTTGATCCAATCTGCTACTCTATGGCTTTTTATTGGTGAGTTCAGTCCATTTACATTTAGGGTGATTATTGATATGTGAGGATTTCCTATCATTCTATCTTCAGTTTTCTGGTAAGACTGTGTTTCCACTGTTTCTTTGTCTTTTTGTTCTTGTCTATTATTTCTGTGTGGTGGTATTCTATGATTTTTACCTCTGTTTTTTCTTTTATAGCATTATATATTTCAGTTCTGAATTTTTTTTTGAGTCGTTTCCATTAAGTTTATGTAAAAGAAAGTTTGATACTTAGAGTATTCCATTTTCTTCATCATGCTTACTTTCTCCATTCCTATATTCCTGTTCAGGCTTTTTTAATCTTCCCCTTTTATGTTTGGTTGCCACAGATTGTCGCTATTGATGGTGGTCATTTACTTAGTATTTCTTGTAGTGCAGGTTGTGTGTTAGAAAATTCCTTCAGCTTCTATTGTCTGGAAAGGTCTTTGTTCCTCCTTCATATCTAAAAGATGTCTTTGCTGGATATATTATTCTTGGCTTATAATTTCTCTCTTTCAATAGGTTGAGAATCTGGTTCCACTCCCTCTGGCTTATAGAGTTTCTGCTGAAAATTCTGATGTTATTCTAATCGGCTTTCCTTTGTAGCTTCTTTTCCCTGGATGCCTTGAGTATTCTTTCTTTGTTGTGGATTTTTGACAGCTTCAATACAATGTGCCTTGGAGAAGGCCTGTTGGGGTTGAGGTAATTAGGTGTTCTATTTGCTTCTTGGATTCAAGGATCCTGTCTTTCCAAAGTATGGGAAGTTCTCATTGACTGTTTTTTTGAATATACGCCCTGTTCCCTTCTCCCTTCCTTCTCCTTCTAGTGTGCCCATTATTCTTATATTGCTCTTTTTGATGGAGTCAGAATATTCTTATAGAGTTCTTTCATGTCTTTTAAGTGTCAAGTCTCTTTCTTCTTACATCCGTGTCATTTACAGATTTCTATCTTCGAGGTCACTGATTCTTTCCTCCATCTGATCAACTCTACTACCTAAGCTGGCTATTTCATTCTTCATTTCTTTTATTGAGGTCTTAATCTCCAGAATTCTATTTGGTACTTTTAAAAATTTCAATCTCATTGGTAAAATATTCATTTTGTTCTTTGATTGTGTTTCTGAGTTCATTAAACTACCTGTATGTGTTTTCTTGCATCTCGTTGAGTTTTTTAAGAACTGCAGTCTTGAATTCTCTGTCATTTAAGTCACATATTTCCATGTCTTTAAGTTAATTTTCTGGAGATTTTTCATTTTCTTCCTGAGCTAGCTTGTTACCTTGGTTATTCATGGCAATAAATGATTTATTATTTCTCTTCCTAGATACCTACACGAGTGGGTTCTGCAACAGGTTGATAGAAATAGGTCTTTCTTTTGGTTTCCAGTAGTTGTTGGTAGAATGTTTTGTTTTCTCTCTGACTGTAGCCTTTTTCTCACTCTCACACTGTATTGCTATATTTTACCTGCACTGTTCCAGCTTCTCACACAATGGGGGGATTCCCTGGAAGGTGTGCTTCTCCTCTGTGAACCGTCTGCCTGGGTCATAGGGCGCCACCTCCAAGGGGGGACGTGGAGAGCTTCCAAGTTCCAAAGCTCTTCCTGCCCCAGATTCAGAGCCCGTGTTTTTCAGCACTTCTGTTTACTCCTGCATGGATTTTCCCAAATAGGTGGGGACAGGGGTATGGCGGTTGTGAGAGGTGGCCCAGAGCAATGGTGGCAACCGGAACCATAGCCGGTCCTGCTTCCACAGCTCCCTCCCCTTTGCTGGAACTAGTTGGGCTGCAAATCTGGGGTCCACAGTTCTCAGAACTGGTAATATTCTGCTATTTTGTTCTGACACTGCTACTGTTCCACTTTGAGCACAGGGCAGATGGGGGTGGCGTGAGCTTTGTGAGGGTAAGGAGGGGGCAGCCAAGGTAAATGCTTAAGGCTTCCGTTATCTGCTCCACAATGAGGGCTTAAACTAGCATTTTTAGCCTTCTTCTTTCAGTCTTTGCTCCGAGGTCTCTGTCGTGAGTGTGGGTTTCAGCCGTTTTATGTGTCCCCTCAGCCCTGTGGGCCATAAGCAGAGCCCTAGCAGACTGAGTTCTTCTCTCTCCCGCAGCTGTGGTAGTTCCGGAATGCAGCAAGCTCAGAGCACCAACTTCAGTCTGGGTCCTGCACCCACGTGGCTCCTTCTCTGCACTTCTCCCTTTCCTCTTCCCTTGCTCATGCAATTTGCCCACCTTTAGATGATTTTAGTAGTGCACTCTTTGTCTTGCCTGTCTGCTGTGCAGGGAGTCCTTTGTGGAGTTATAGTTATTCAGTTTCTTGTAAATTCCAGAGGAGATTTCAAGATGCTCATCTCACGCTGCCATTTTTATGAAGTCATTTGAGATGAGATCTTTGAAGCTGAATTATCCACCATCTAGTTGGCAATGAGAGAATGGCATCCAAGAAATAGCCACCCATTGTCACTAAGTGCAGTGTAAATGTTAAAACTTTTAGCAGATATGAATTTGGAAAAATGTGCACTGAAGATGGGTGCACTGTTTCACTCCCTTTGGTCTGAAGAGTAAAGTTGCTCTAAATGAGACTCAAACCTGTAATCGCACAACAGCCTAGCCAACTGTCCCTTCATGTCTTTCCTTAAGGAAAGAAGAGTTTGTGAGATTGTGCCTTTCTGGGACTCTGTTCCATCCTTGTGTTGACACCTTATGTCTCTCTGTCTGGTCCCCAAAAGATGGTTTGCAGCCAAAGACAGGTAAGATATCTCACGGGAGATACAACCTAAGCCAGGCGGAACCGAGTGGGGACCCCCAATGAGCTGCCTTAGACAAATATGGGAAAGGGCCTTGCCTCCCCTTCCCCCTGCATGGGAAGTCTGTTGCTGGCTCTTGCTTTTCCCTTGCACTTGTTTCCACTTCTCTCAATGGAGTTGTTACAATGTGAAAGACTTGACTCTGAAAAGATACATACTTTAAGTAAAAACATCCTGGGAGCTTGTGCTTCCGCTGTTTATAGACAAAGGTGATTGGAATAAACATTTTTCTGTTATGAAGTCTGAGCCTCATAGACCATGTAAGAAACAATGTTACTTTCTCGTATTTGTATACCTATCAATAAAAGCCTCCAGCAAGCTTTATTCTGGGCTCCAGTCCTCTGACACTGAGAGACCCCTGGCCTTCGGAGAGATTTAACTGCATTAAGTCTTTGCTTGTTTCTTTCTTAAAAACTTAACCCAAACTGCCCCTCCTCACATCCTCACTGCCCTTGTTGCACGGGACGCGACAAAACCCACAACCTCAATGTGCTCAAGTGTGCTATCATGTAAATACCACACACTGACTGTACCACAGTTATAAGTCTGGTTCATTCTTGGAGAGATGTAAGTCAATCTCTTTCACAGATGAGGACTTCAAAAATATTTCTATTAAAGGTATTAAATAATATGAACAAAATGCACCTTCTGATATGGGGCTTCATAAAAGGGATTAAAAGCAGGAATAAAGGGATCCCCAGTATTTGCCATCCTGGAGCCTTTTCCCCCACAACACAGAGACGGTCCTGGGGCTGAGTGTCACAGTCATTTGTACTTTCATTTTCCATTCAGAATCCCATGGCTTCTCTAAATTCAGACTCTTGGGAGACGTCATCAAATGGTGGCAAGAGGTGAGCCTCTGTAAAACTACCCTGGAATTTATAACTAGTCGAACAACAATAACTTCACAAAGGACTCCCTACACAGCAGACAGGCAAGATGAAGGGGCCCACTACTGAATTCACCTAAAGGTGGAAGAATAGCGCGAGCAGGGGAGGAGGGAAGGGAGAAGTGCAAAGACGGAAACCGACGGGCGCAGGATGCCGACCTAGCTCAGTGCTCCAAACTCGTTACATCCTGGAACTACTGCTGCTGCAGGAGAGGGAAAAACTCGGACTGCTAAGGCTCCGTTTATGACCCACAGGGCTGAGGGGACAGCATGTAACACGCTGAACCCAACGCTTACTGCAGGTACCTCAGAGAAAAGACTGTGGGAAGAAGGCCTCGGAGAAAAGACTGTGGGAAGAAGGCTGAAAATAGTGGTTGAAGCCCTCACCCCGAAAGGAGAACAGAAGCCTTAGGCACTGAGGCTAGCCACCCCCTCTCTACCCTCCCAGAGCTCACCCTGCCCCTACCTGCTCAGTGCTAGAAGCGGAACAGTAACAGTGTCAGATCACAAGAACAGAACAGTTGCTGTTCTAAGAATTGTGGACTGAAGACACAGATTCGCAGTCCAACTAGTTCCGTCAAAGGGGAGGGAGCTGTGGAAGCAGGACCAGCTGTGGTTGTGGTCGCCATCATTGCTCAGGGCCACCTCTAACAACTCACCCTGCCCCTGGCCACACCTATCTGAGTGGATCCCTGCAGGAGTAAACAGAACTGCTGAAACATACAGGCTCTGAATATGGTGCAGAAAGAGTTTGGAACTTCAAAGCCCTCCTCATACCCACACAGACTCTGCGCCCTGTGACCCAGGCTAACTGTTAACACAGGAGAAGCCCATCTCCCAGGGAATCCCCCCATTGTGTGACAAGCATGAATAGTGCATAGAAAACATAGCACTACTGTGTCAGAGGAAAAAAAAGCCTGTAGTGGGAGAGAAAATAAGACATTCTACCAACAAGTACTGGAAAACAAAAGAAAGAACTCTTCCTATCAACCTGTTGCAGAAGCCACTCCTGTAGATGCCTAGGAAGAGAAAAAATAAGTCAGTAATAGCCATGAATGACCAAGGAAACAAGACAGCTCAGAAAGAAAGTGAAAAGTTCCCAGAAAATGAACTTAAAGATATGGAAATATGTGACGTAATGACAGAGAATTCAAGACTGCAGTTCTTAAAAAACTCAACAGGGTGAAAAAAAACACAGACAGGCAATTTAATGAACTCAGAAACGATTTCAAAGAACAACATGAGCATTTTACAAAAGAGATTGAAATTTTAAAAAAGAACCAAATGGAATTTCTGGAGATTAAGAAATCAGTAGAAGATATCAAGAACTCAATAGAAGAAATCAAGAATGAAATAACCAGGTTAGGTAGTAGAGTTGACCGGATGGAGGAAAGAATCAGTGACATTGAAGATAGAAACCTAGAAATTACACAGATAGAAGAAGAAATATACTTGAGACTTAAAAGAAATGAAAGAACTCTACAAGAACTTTCTGACTCTATCAGAAAGAGCAATATAAGAATAATGGGCATGCCAGAAGGAGAAGAAAGAGAGAAGGGAACAGAGAATATATTCAAACGAATCGTCGATGAGAACTTCCCAAACGTGTGGAAAGAACTGGATCCTTGAATCCAAGAAGCAAATAGAACACCTAATTACCTCAATCCCAACAGGCCTTCAACAAGGCACATTGTATTGAAGCTGTCTAAAATCAAAGACAAAGAAAGAATCCTCAAGGCAGCCAGGGAAAAGAACAGTGACTTACAAAGGAAAGCCCATTAGATTATCATCAGATTTTTCGAAGAAACTCTACAAGCTAGGAGGGAATGGAACCAAATATTCAAACTATTGAAAGAGAGAAATTATGAGCCAAGAATAACATATCCAGCAAAGATCTCCTTTAGATATGAAGGAGGAATAAAGACATTTCCAGACATCCAGAAACTGAGGGAATTAACTAATACACGACCTGCACTACTGGAAATACAAAGGAGGCTATTAGACCACGAAAAACAGGGACAACTTTTGGCAACCAAAACATAAAAAGGAGGAGAGTAAAGGCCTGAACTGGAATATGGGAATAGAGAAAGTAAGCATGCTGAAGAAACTAGAATACTCTAGATATCAAACTTTCTTTTACATAAACTTAAGGGTAACCACTCAAAAAAAATTCAGAACTGAAATATATACTGTAATAAAAGAAGAAACAGAGGGAAACATCATAGAATACCACCACACAGAAATAATAGACAACAATAAAAAGGCAAAGAAACAATGGACACACAGACTTACCAGAAAACTAAATATAGAATGACAGAAAATCACAACGTATCAATAATCAAACTAAATGTAACTGGACTGAACTCTTCAATAAAAAGGCACAGAGTAGCAGATTGGATCAAAAACTAAACCCAACCATATGCTGTCTCCAAGAGACACATCTCAGCTACAAGGACAAGCATAGACTCAAAGTGAAAGGGTGGAAATTGACACTCCAAGCAAATGGTACCCAGAGAAAATAAGGTGTAGCCATAATGATATCAAATGAAACAGACTTCAGGGTGAAAAAGATAACAAGAGACAAAGATGGACATTTTCATAATAGTAAAGGGGACTATACAACAAGAAGACATAACAGTCATCAATATTTATGCCCCCAATCAAGGAACACCGATATATACCAAGCAACTACCAACAGAACTAAAGGAAGATATTGACCAAAACACAATTATACTACGGGACTTAAATAAATACATCACTGACAGCTATGGATAGATCATCCAAACAGAAAATAAATAACGAAATGGCAGCCCGAAATGACACATTAGATGAAATGGACATAATTGACATGTATAAAGCCCTTCATCCTAAAACATCAGACTATACATTTTTTTCTAGTGTAGATGGAACATTCTCAAGTATAGACCATATATTGGGACATAAATTGAGCCTAAGCAAATTTAAGAAGATTGAAATCACACCAAACATATTCGCTGATCACAAGGCTTTGAAATTGGATATCAACTGCAAAAAGAAAGCAGGAAAATCACAAATACATGGAGATTAAACAACAAACTTCTAAAGACCGACTGGGTCAAAGAAGAAATTAGACATCAAAAGATACATAGCAACAAATGACAATGAAAATACATCCTACCAAAATTTTGGGGATGTAGCCAAGCAGTTTTAAGAGGGAAATTTATATCACTACAGGCCTATTTCAAGAAACAAGAAAAATCCCAAATAGATAACCTCATGTTACACCTTAAAGAACAAGGAAAAGAAGAACAGTGAAACCCAAGGTCAGCAGAAGAAAGGAAATAACAAAAAACACTGCAGAACTAAATGAAATAGAGAACAAAAAGACAATAGAAAAAACTAATGTGACAAAGAGCTAGTACTTTGAGAATATTAACAAAATTGACAAACCGTTGGCTAGACTCACTAAGATAAAAAGAGAGAAGACACTAATAAACAAAACCAGAAATGAAAAAAAGGAAGTTATCACGGACACCACAGAAATACAAAGGATCATCAAAGAATACTATGAAGGACTATATGCCACCAAACTCGATAACCTAGAAGAAATGGACAAGTTCTTAGAAACATATAGCCTTCCAAGGCTGAGCCATGAAGAACTGGAAAATGTAAACAGACCGATCACCAGTAACGAAATTGAATCAGTCATCCCAAACCTTCCCAAAAGCAAAAGTCCTGGACCAGATGGCTTCACCAGTGAATTCTACCAAACCCTCAAAGAGGATCTAATAACAATCCTGCTCAAACTCTTCCAAAAAACTGAAGAAGAGACAGTACTCCCTAACTCATTTTATGAGGCCAACATTATCCTGATACCAAAACCTGGTAAGGACAACACAAAAAAAGAAAACTACAGACCAATATCTCTGATGAATACAGAAGCAAAAATCCTAAACAAAATTCTAGCAAATCGAATACAACAATGCATTAAAAAGATTATTCATCACGACCAAGTGGGGTTTATCCCCGGGGCACAAGGATGGTTCAACATACGCAAATCCATTAATGTAATACATCACATAAACAAACTAAGAGAAAAAAATCAAACGATTATATCAATTTATGCAGAAAAAGCATTCAACAAGATACAACATCCATTTATGATTAAAACACTTAATAAAATTAGTATATAACGTAAATACCTCAACATAATAAAGGCCATATATGACAAGCCCTCAGCTAATCTCACAATTAATGGTGAAAAACTGAAGCCCTTTGCTCTATGTTCAGGAACACGACAGGGCTGTCCCCTATCACATCTGCTTTTCAACATAGAGTTGGAAGTCCATGCCAGACCAATCAGGCAAGAGAAAGAAATAAAAGGCATCCAAATTGGGAATGAAGAAGTTAAATTGTCACTCTTTGCAGATGACATGATGCTATATATTGAAAACCCTAAAGACTCCACCAAAAAAGCTATTAGAAACAATCAATGAATACAGTAAAGTTGCTGGCTACAACGTCAACGTACAAAAGTCAATTGCTTTCCTATATACCAACAATGAAATCGCAGAAAAAGAAATAGAAAAAGAAATTCCTTTTGCAATTGCGGCAAAAAGAATAAAATACCTAGGAATAAACTTAACCAAGGATGTGAAGGATTTATATGCTGAAAACTGTAAGACATTTTTGAAAGAAATTGAAGAAAACACAAAGAAACAAAAAGACATTCCGTGTTCATTAACTGGAAGAATCAACATAGTTAAAATGGCCATATTACCCAAAGCCATATACAGATTTAATGCAATCCCCATCAAATTCCCAATTGCATTTTTTAAAGAAATAGAACAAAAAATCATCAGATTTGTTTGGAACCACAAAAGACCCCGAATAGCCAAAGCAATATTAAAAAAAAAAAGAAAAGAACAATACTGGAGGTATCACACTCCCTGATTTTTGCTTGGACAACAGGGCTACAATAATCTAAACAGCTTGGTATTGGTGGAAAAACAGACACATAGACCAATGGAATAGAATTGAGAACCCAGAAATAAAACCACATAAATATGGACAGATAATTTTTGACAAAGAAGCTAAAAACATACAATGGAGGAAAGACAGCCTCTTCAATAAATGGTGCTGGCAGAATTGGATAGCTACGTGCAAAAGAATGAAACTGGACTGCTATCTGTCACCATGTACCAAAATTAATTCAAAATGGATCAAAGACTTAAGCATAAGACCTGACACAATAAACTGCATTGAAGAAAACATAGGTACTAAACTTATGGACCTTGGGTTCAAAGAGCATTTTATGAATTTGACTCCAAAGGCAATGGAAGTAAAAACTAAAATAAACAAATGGGATTATATGAAACTGAAAAGCTTCTGCACAGCAAAAGAAACTATTGACAAAATAATGAGGCAACCAACTGAATGGGAGAAGATTTTTGCAAACAGTGCCTCTGATAAGGGGCTAATATCCAAAATATACAAGGAACTCATGAAACTCAACAACAAAAAAACAAACAACCCAATTGAAAAATGGACAGAGGACCTGAAGAGATATTTCTCCAAAGAGGATATACAAATGGCAAATAGACATATGAAAAAATGCTCAGCATCGCTAATCATCAGAGAAATGCAAATGAAAACCACAATGAGATATCACCTCACCCCAGTCAGAATGGCTTACATCCGGCAACGGGGCACATTTTCTGAGTTCTCCTCCGGATCTTATTACAAACGGGACATATAACCCATCAAACAACTCTGCTCATCACACAGAACAGCTAAGAGACTCCTAAGAGACTCATGGAAGGATTACTTGAAGGTGTGCAAACTGGGTGAGCAGAGGAAGAAGGAAAGGAGCGGAGTGGCAACGCGCGGTCTCGTGGTGGAATCAGGCCGTTGGCGGCTGCGGCAGCGGCGGTTAACCGCAGCTATAAACACACAGGGAGATATAAAACACGCAGAACAGCAGGGAGACTCGTGGAGGAATTACCTGAAGGTGAGCGCTGATTGCGAGCAGGGGAGGAGGCAGGACAGCGAAGTGGAAGCACACCCCCCCCCACGCCGGCTGGCGACCGCCGCCCACGGCACCCAGGACGGAGCGCAGACTCGTGGAAGAGCCCAGGCCAGACGGCGACCTCTGCGCGAATCTCAGTACAGAGCGGAGACTCGTGGAAGGTTTGCTTTGGGGTGCGCTAGTTGGGCAAACAGGGGAGGAACGAGGAGGGCAAGAGGAAACGCGCCGCACTCTCCCCACTCGCACGGTAGAGCCGCGGCCCTGTAGCGTGCCCACAGCAGCAGAGTCAGGCAGCACCCAGGGCTCTAGAGTCCCACGGGAGCCCAGGGTGCAGCGGAGAGCGCAGGGTCCAGGAGGTGGGCTCTTTCCTTGCGTCACACAGCTGATCGCTCCCGCCGGGGCGGGCAGCTCGTGGGCCCTAGGGCAGACAAAGAACTCAGACGCCACACCTGGGCCTCTCACCACGCTTTTCGAATCCTCCCCCCCCCCCCCGCCCTTCCAGAGACTTAAACTGACCCCTGAACTGAGGAGTAGTGTCAGATTACAGAGGGGCATCTGTGCTTAGGCGCTGGGAAGATTGGCAGCCAGCTCTGACCTTTGGAAGAGGCTGGGAGGAGGGGATTTTCGCTGGACTAGGAGAGAGGAGACTCTCACACCCCCAGCCACGACCTTTTCGGGCCTGCGGGAGGAGTGTGACGTGACTGGCCTGGGAGAGAGAAGACCTCTCCATCCACAGCCCCCACCCTCTCTGGCTGGCCTAGGGCGGGACAAGGGCAACCGCGGAAGCACTCCCTGAGTTCAGCAGTAAGAGTCAGACGCAGCTCCCAGCTTTCAGCAGCTTAGAGATCTCCCGCCTGCCTCCTCCCACACACTCACGGAAGGAGGGCCCTAAGATTCAGGAGTACTGGGCACAGGCTGGTGGAGCTACTCTCAGCGTGCATTTGTGCAGGAAAGAACAGAAACTGCACGGACTCTCTGAAAACTGTCATCCAGACCCCTCAGCCCCTCGCATTTAAATCTACACTTCCAAATTCACTCTGGGCACCAGGTGACCAGCGCTGCCTGTGCAATAGGCAGGGAACTCTTTGGCACAGCGGAGGACAACCTGGAGATTACTTGGTGGGTTTAAGCCAAGACTGGTGCTGCTTTCTGTTTTGCTCTGCTTGGTTTTTTTTTTTCTGCTTGTTGTGATTTGCTTTGTTCTGCCTTTTTTTCTTTGATATCTTTGCCTATGTTGAGTGGGGATTGTCGGTTGTATTTTACATGTGAATGTACTTCATTTGTTTTCTTTGTTGTTGTTGTTGTCATACTTGGTAACTTGATTTGTGCTGAAACTGCCCTAACAGGGCCCAGCTTAAGAGGCACAAGATTCAACATATCCAGAAGCCAACTCGGGACCAAACCAGAGTACTACCGGGTTTGACCAACAAGTCACACACCCAGAGGGAATCCTCTGAAGGCACAAGAGCCCATAGAGGCCAAACCTCATTTAAGTGACCAACCCTCACCCAGTAGAACACCCTGCGGTGGGCAGAGCCAAGTTTCACAACTAGACGGCCTAGGAGTTAAACCCACCTACTCACAACCAAAAAGCAATTAAAGTTCTTCTTGAACAGGACAATATACTAAACACACGAACCACCTGTGGAGCACATGCAGAGGAGAAGAACGAAGTAGTCCAAGTCAAATATAAAGGACACATACTACATAAGATAACCCAGCAAGAACTAAGAGCTCTAGGGGATCTTCCTAATACATCAAAGCAAACACAGAGAGTCCGTCAGAATGGGGAGACAAAGAAACATTTCCCAAATAAAAGAAAAGAAGAAACCTCCACAACTGGAACCAAATGAAGCAGAGGTAACCAACCTGTCAGAGACAGAGTTCAGAACACTGGTGATAAGAATGTTTAAGGAGCTTGGAGAAGACATAAAGAAGGATATAGAAATCATAAAGAACAACCAGTTAGAACTAAAAAAGGATGTAGAAATCTTAATGAAGAACCAGCTAGAACTAAAGAACACAATTACCGAAATTAAGAAATCACTTGAAGGAATTACCAGCAGGTTAGATGAAGCAGAGGATCGAATCAGCGACTTAGAAGACAAGTTAGCAGAGATCACTCAAACTGAACAACAGAAAGAAAAAAGAATGAAAAACAATGAAGATGGGTTAAGAGACCTCTGGGATAACATCAAGCGCAACAACATGCGCATCATAGGAATACCAGAAGGCGAAGAGAGGAAGCAAGGGATTGAGAACATATTTGAGGTAATAATGTCTGAAAACTTCCCTAACCTGATGAAGGAAACCAACATACAAGCCCAGAAAGTGCAGAGAGTTCCAACCAGGATAAACCCAAACAGGCCCAGACCAAGACACATTATAGTTAAAATGGCAAAGCTTAAAGACAAAGAGAGAATATTAAAAGCAGCAAGAGAAAGGCAGAAGGTTATGTACAAGGGAACTCCCATAAGGCGATCAAATGACTTTTCTACAGAAACATTGAAGGCCAGGAGGGAGTGGCAGGAGATACTCAAAGTGATGGAACACAAAGGCCTACAACCTAGATTGCTTTATCCAGCAAGGCTATCATTTAAAGTTGATGGAGAGATAAAGAGCTTCCCAGAAAAGAACAAACTGAAAGAATTTATTACAACCAAGCCAGCATTGCAAGAAATACTAAAAGGACTTTTGTAAATAGAAGAAAGATGAAAACAATTTACTACATATTTAAAAACGGCAATAACTATGTACCTATCAATAATCACTTTAAATGTAAACGGTTTAAATGCTCCAATCAAGAGACATAGGGTGGCTGAGTGGATAAGGAAGCAAGACCCTTGTATATGCTGTATACAAGAGACTCATCTCAGATCAAAAGACACACACAGGCTGAAAGTGAAAGGTTGGAGTAAGATATTTCATGCAAATGGAAGTGAGAAAAAAGCTGGAGTTGCAATACTTATATCTGACAAAATAGACTTTAAAATGAAGAACGTATTAAAAGACAAAGATGGGCACTATATAATAATAAAGGGATCAATTCGACAAGAGGACATAACCCTAGTAAACATCTATGCACCTAACATAGGCGCACCTAAATATATAAAACAGGTACTGATGGACATAAAGACAGAGATCAACAGCAACACTATCATAGTAGGGGACTTCAACACACCTCTGACAACAAGGGACAGGTCCTCCAGACAGAAAATCAATATGGAAACAACAGCCTTAAATGATACTTTGGACCACTTGGATTTAATTGATATTTTCAGAGCATTTCACCCCAATGCTGCAGAATACACGTTCTTCTCAAGTGCGCATGGAACATTTTCCAAGATAGATCATATGTTAGGACACAAAACAAGCCTGGATATATTTAAGAAAATTGAAATCATACCAATTGTCTTCTCTGACCACAGTGCTATGAAATTAGAAATGAACTACAGGGAAAAAAAACCAGGAAGACACACCAATTCATGGAAGCTGAATAACATGTTACTAAATAATGAATTGGTCAAGCTGGAGATCAAGGAAGAAATCAAAAGATATCTCGAGACAAATGAGAATGAGAACACGACGACCCAAAATCTATGGGATGCTGCGAAAGCAGTCCTAAGAGGGAAGTTCATAGCACTGCAGGCCTACCTAAAGAAACAACAAACATCACTAATTGACAGTTTATCTTCACACTTAAGGGATCTGGAAAAAGAACAGCAAAATAAGCCCAAAGGGAGCACAAGGAAGGAGATAATAAGGATCAGAGCAGAAATAAATGAAATAGAAACCAGAAAAACAATACAAAAGATCAATGAATCGAAGAGTTGGTTCTTAGAGAAGATAAACAAAATTGACAAACCTTTAGCCAGACTCATTAAAAAAAGGAGAGAGAGGACCCAAATTAATAAAATCAGAAATGAAAGAGGAGAAGTGACAACAGACACCACAGAAATACAAAAAAATTTAAGAAATTACTATGAGCAACTATATGCCAACAAATTTGACAATCTGGAAGAAATGGACAATTTTCTAGAGGCGCACAACCTTCCAAGGCTAACTCAAGAAGAAACAGAAAGCCTGAACAGTCTGATTACCACCAGGGAAATTGAATCAGTAATCAATAATCTCCCAACCAACAAAAGCCCTGGACCAGATGGCTTTACAGGTGAATTTTTCAAAACGTTCAAAAAAGAATTATCACCTATTCTCCTCAAGCTCTTCCAAGAAATCCAGAAGGAAGGAAGACTCCCACACACTTTTTACGAACCCACTATCACCCTGATGCCAAAAGCAGACAAAGACACCACAAAAAAAGAAAACTACAGGCCGATATCTCTAATGAACATAGATGCAAAAATTCTCAACAAAATATTAGCGAACAGAACTCAGCAATACATTAAAAAGATCATACACCATGATCAAGTGGGATTCATCCTTGGTATGCAGGGGTGGTTCAACATCCGCAAATCAATTAATGTGATACACCACATTAACAAAATGAAAAATAAAAATCACATGATCATATCAATAGATGCAGAAAAAGCATTTGATAAAATACAGCAACCTTTTATGATAAAAACCCTTAAGAAAGTGGGAATAGAGGAATCATATCTTAACATAATCATGGCCATATATGACAAACCCACCTCTAACATCATACTCAATGGGGAAAAGCTAAAACCATTCCCCCTAAGATCAGGAACAAGACAAGGTTGCCCACTTTCTCCACCTCTATTCAACATAGTGCTGGAAGTTCTAGCCACAGCAATCAGACAAGAGAAAGAAATAAAAGGCATCCAAATTGGTAAGGAGGAAGTAAAATTATCACTACATGCAGATGATATGATACTATATATAGAGAACCCTAAAGACTCCACCAAGAAATTATTAGAACTGATAGATGAATTTAGTAAAGTAGCAGGATATAAAGTTAATATTCGGAAATCAGTTGCATTTGTATATACCAATGATAAAATATCAGAAGGAGAAATTTAAAAAACAATTCCATTTACAATTGCTCCAAAGACTATAAAATATCTGGGAATAAATCTAACCAAAGATGTAAAAGATATGTACTCAGAAAATTATACGACACTGAAGAAAGAAATGAAAGAAGACATAAATAGATGGAAACACATTCCATGTTCATGGATAGGAAGAATTAATATAGTTAAAATGTCCATACTGCCTAAGGCAATATACATATTCAATGCAATTCCTATCAAACTACCAACGACGTTTTTCACAGAAATAGAACATATAATCCTGAAATTTATATGGGACCATAAAAGACCCCAGATAGCCTCAGCAATCTTGAGAAATAAGAACAAAGTGGGAGGTATAACGATACCTGATTTCAAACTATACTACAAGGCTACAGTAATCAAAACAGCATGGTACTGGCATAAAAATAGACACATAGATCAATGGAACAGAATAGAGAGTCCAGAAGTAAATCCATGCCTATATGCCCATCTAATCTACGACAATGGAAGCAAGAATGCACGATGGGGTAAAGACAGTCTGTTCAATAAGTGGTGTTGGGAAACCTGGAGAGACACATGCAAGAAAATGAAGCTAGACCACCTCCTCACACCATATACAAAAATAAATTCAAAATGGCTTAAAGACTTAAATGTAAGATCTGAAACCATAAAATATCTTGAAGAAAATATAGGAAGAAACTTCATGGACATTACCCGGAGTAAGATTTTCACTGATATATCCCCTCGCGCGAGGGAAGTAAGAGAAAAAATAAACATGTGGGATTACATCAAACTAAAAAGTTTTTCACAGCAAAGGAAACCATCAATAAAACAAAAAGGGATCCTACTGAATGGGAAAAGATATTTGCCAATGATATATCTGATAAGGGATTAATATCACAAATCTATAAAAAACTTACTCAACTCAACTCCAAAAAAACAAACAACCCAATTAAAAAATGGGCAGAGGACTTGAGGAGACATTTTTCTAAAAAGGACATACAGAAGGCAAGAAGACATATGAAGAAATGCTCAACCTCACTAACCATCAGAGAAATGCAAATAAAAACCACAATGAGATACCACCTCACTCCAGTCAAAATGGCTATCATCAATAAATCAACAAACAACAAATGCTGGCGCGGATGTGGAGAAAAGGGAACGCTAGTGCACTGTTGGTGGGATTGCAGATTAGTGCAGCCACTATGGAAAACAGTATGGAGGTATCTCAGGAATCTGAAGATAGAACTACCCTATGATCCATTAATTCCACTCCTAGGCATCTACCCGGAGAAATCCAAAACTCCAATTCAAAAATCTGTATGCACTCCTATGTTTAGTGCAGCACTTTACACAATAGCCAAGATATGGAAACAACCGAAATGCCCATCGGTCGATGACTGGATTAAGAAGCTGTGGTACATTTATACAATGGAGTATTACGCAGCCATAAAGAAGAAAGAAATCTTATCATTTGCGACAACATGGATGGATCTAGAGAACATTATGTTAAGTGAAATAAGTCAGAAAGAGAAAGACAAGTACCATATGATCTCAGTTATATGCGGAATCTAAAGAAAAGAATATGTGCATGAACTAATCAGAAACAGTTTTGGGGACACAAAAAACCGAGAGTTGTTAGATGGGCAAGAGGGAGGGGGTTGGGGCTGGGGGGAAGGGTGAAGGGATTGTGGGGCGGCTGGTGACCACAGGATGGCCTCAGGGTTTTCTGAGAATTACTTTGGGGAACTTATTCAATAGTGTTTGGGGATTTTGTTGGGTATCCGATGGACATGTGTCCTGTTCGGGAGACCACCTCAGGGATGCTGTGGATGCCTGGTCCTGGCATTGTACACCAGAGGCTGGACATTAATGAATGCCAACTATAATTTTATGTGTATAATGTGATGGCTCGTTGTGAGGTCGGGGTGGTGGTGGATGGGGGGAGGGGGGTTCACGGTGTGAGGGATGTAAAAATAAAATAAAATAAAACTAAAAAAAATAAAAAAATAAAAAAAGAATGGCTTACATCAACAAGACAAATAATAACAAGTGTTGGAGAGGCTGTGGAGAAAAAGGAACCCTCATACACTGTTGGTGGGAATGCACACTGGTGCAGCTGCTATGGAAGGCAGTGTGGAGGTTCCTCAAGAAATTACGAATAGAATTACCATATGACCCAGCAATCACTCTCCTGGGTATCTACCCAAAATATCTGAAAACATTTCTCTATAAAGACACGTGTACTCCAATGATCATTGCAGCTTTGTTTACGGTGGCCAAGACATGGAAACAACCAAAATGTCCTTCGATAGATGAATGGATAAAAAAGTTGTGGTATATATACACAATGGAATACTATTTGGCGTTAAGGAAAGATGATATAGGAGCATTTGTGACAACATGGATGGATCTTGAGAGTATAATGCTAAGTGAAATAAGTCAGACAGAAAAAGCAGAGAACCCTATGATTTCACTGATATGTGGTATATAAACCAAAAACAACAAAAGAACAAGACAAACAAATGAGAAACAAAAACTCATAGACACAGACAATAATGTAGTGGTTACCAGAGGGTAAGGGGGTGGGTGGTGGGTGATGAGGGTAAGGGGTATCAAATATATGGTGATGGAAGGAAAACTGACTCTGGGTGGTGAACACACAATGGGATTTATAGATGATGTAATACAGAATTGTACACCTGAAATCCATGTAAATTTACTAACAATCGTCATAAAAAAAAAAAAAAAGAATTACTATATGACCCAGCAATCCCTCCCCTGGGTATCTAACCAAAAAATCTGAAAATATTTATACATAAAGACATGTGTGCTCCAATGTTCATTGCAGTTTTGTTCCGGTGGCCAAGACATGGAAACAACCAAAATGTCCTTCAATAGATGAATGGATAAAGAAGTTGTGGTATATATACATAATGGAACACTATTTGGCGGTAAGAAAATATGATATAGGAACATTTGTGACAACATGCATGGATCTTGAGAGTATGATGCTAAGCGAAATAAGTCAGACAGAAAAAGCAGAGAACCATATGATTTCAGTGATATGTGGTAAATAAACCAAAAACAACAAAAGAACAAGAGAAACAAATGAGAAACAAAAACTCATAGACACAGACAATAGTTTAGTGGTTACCAGAGGGTAAGGGGTGGTGGGGGGAGGGAGATGAGGGTAAGGGGGATCAAATATATGGTGATGGAAGGAGAACTGACTCTGGGTGGTGAACACACAATGGGATTTATGAATGATGTGATGCAGAGTTGTACACCTGAAGTCTATGTAATTTTGCTAACAATTGTCTTCCCAATAAATTAAAAAAAAAATTCTATCCTGAACAGTTACACACAGTAACTCTACTTTATAAAACCTACTGATTTAAAATCTCTTTACCTTATCTAATACTATCCATTTAAATCTGAAAACTGAACTCTTTTCCAACACAAATCCGTATATCCCAACCAAATTTATCATCCTGTTCTTCCAAAATATTTACTTGATCTGAAATATGCTTTCTTAGCTTACCTCCCTGCCCAAACTTACACACAATTAAAACAAAGTAACATTAAATTCATCTGTTCACAAATTTATCCCTCTGCAGAAACATACCATCATACACACCATTTATCCCTTGAATCCTAGCTTTCTCATTTCCCCAAGAAATGCCCAACATCAGATGAGAGTAAAGGAGATACTGTTCACCACCCCAGAACAATAAATAAGGCAGCATTCAAGGTTATAACTTCCAACTTGAAAGAAGGAGTGGAGGGATATTAAAAGTAATTGGTCTTTCTTTGGAGAAACTATAACCAGGTTGGTCATAACTGTGTTTTAGCATAACATTTAAATTTAGCATAATTTTTTCACAAAATTCTCCTTCATCATGATCATAGTAAAGTTTAATAAGTCTCTTCCCCTGAGTTGACCTACAGCAGATAGACTTACCCAATCTCCTTTGTCTGATGAAAATGGTGTCTGTGATGGCTTTGGCATTTTGGAAGGTTGAACAGTTAAACTTTGAATCTCATCATGCTTCCTTTTCATTGTAGTGGTCTCATAGCAAAGACTACATGTTATTCTGTGATGATAGTCCTCAGTGTCAGGTTGAAAGGACACTCCACAGATTGCATGGACATTTCTATCACATGATATACAACTACTGGCACCTGCACATTCTTTTTCACAAACTACAGAGGATAAAAATTTTAGTCTGTTTCCAGGAGAGTTTTTTTTGGCCACTGTAGGAGTAGTAGAAAGATTCTCTTCTATATCACTGCTATCTGTTCCGGTCTCAGTGTGTTCTTCATACTGGGCTCGTAGACTGTTTTCTAATTCTTTGTTGGCCTGTTCTAATTCATTTTCTTTGCTCAGGCCAGCAACAAGTTCTTCAGTTAACTGAGAACGACACAGGCCCAGTTTAGCTTCAGAGCTAAATGTAGCTTCAAATGGAGTCTGTTGCATGCCTCTGTGATAGGGTTGATTTCGGGTCATCTGAATGAACCACAAAAATTCAGCCCAGTGTGATGAATTGTTAGTTTGCATCCAGGACATAATCCTACTTTGGATATCCTCATTAGTTTGATTTACAGAACTTTGACTTTGACAGGGCTGAGGCTTCCCATGGACAATTTTCAATTCTGGCCAAATATTACTAAGTTCACTGACAATCTGTTTTGAAAATTCCCTCCCATTGTCAGACTATAGGACACTGGGTGCTCCAATAATTGTGAAAATATCTAAAAGAGCATGTTCAACAGAGCATGTTAACAGAGCATGTTTCCTTAGGTCTTTCAGATTTTAACGATCGCAAAAAATTCAACTTTGTACAAAGGTCTTGATAATGCATTATAAATTTAAAGTCCCCATCAGGATTCAATTGCATGTCTATAAGATCCACTTGGCATCTTGAGTTAACTTCTTTAATTGGCTTTGATGTTAGAACTTTCTTGAGTTTTGAATTTTTCTGTTGGCAGAGTGTCAAGTATAACATTATTACTTCTTTTTTTTATTAAATTTATTAGGGTGACAATTGTTAGTAAATTTACATAGATTTCAGGTGTACAATTCTGTATTACATCATCTATAAATCCCATTGTGTGTTCACCACCCAGAGTCAGTCATTATTACTTCTTTTGTGATGTTCTTGTATTTTGCTTGTAACTCTTTTTCCATATGGGTATGTCCACCATGTCCAATGCTAAGATGTGTATCATGCAGAATGTCAAATAAGTCCTCACTATGTAAATAATACCGTATTTATGTGTTTCTCCATTTATAGCCTCAATCAGCTTCTCATTTCATTTTACAAGCATCACATCAAATCTAGCCAAGCGACGGTAATCAACAGATTCCCTTTCTGCCTTAACTTTAGCCTCTTTCACTTCCCTTATTAATTGACAGTACTTTGCTTTAGAAAATATCTTGGTATTATTACTTTTGTTTTCCAGTAACACTGCTAGGTTTCTGAAGAGTTTTTCTCTCATGTTTTCTGGTTCAATTTCTGCTCCATTAGTATATAAGCTACTGAGATTATCATCATCCATGCTTTGAGACATCATGGAAAGCCACAAAAACGACCCTAAAATATGAAGACAAAAATCAATTAGAATATTTGGGAATATAATTTAAAATACATATATTGCCCAAACATCCACTAGAGCTTGGGCTA
>NW_027669087.1:0-14729 GCF_964194185.1 Rhinolophus hipposideros | reverse complement strand
TTGCTTCAGTAATAACAAAGACAGCAATCTGATGGGGACAGGGATGAGCAGAGTGGCATAGATGACAAGACTGGAAATGAAAAGTGACATCAGATTATTAAAGGACTTACCAAATGTTAGATTTCAGCCCTTGAATTTTACCGACTATGTAATGGAGAATTGTTGAACATCTTTAAATTGAAAAATCACACAATGAAATTAGTTTTGGGGAAATTATTCTGAGTGACATAAAGATGGAATGGTGAATGGTACAGAAAATGATGCTATTATGTAGAACAAGAGTTAGAAGATTATTTTAATGATAAGATAAAAATCTGAGGGAAATGTGAGAAATATTACAAAGGAGGCCATAATGGGCAGGGCTAAGTGAGGGACCAGCCTCTGAGTGAAGGATTGGGAGGAATCCAGGTAACTGTCAAGGCTTTGAGCTTCAGAGCTTCAGTATGTTTGCATGCAGACCCTGAGACGGTATAATCAGGAAGCCATTTTGGGTGTCCTGGAGCAGGAAAGTCACAAGGGGCAGATAATAAGTTTGGTCTGTGATGTAAGGGCCTTGACGTGACATTACAAAAATGTCCAGGTATAGCATAAGAAAGGTATTTGGTCTTCAACCCTGGTTCCTGGCATAGAGCTTCTAAATACTTGGAATTTCCTCGTGATAGGGTGATAGGAGGGTGTTTTGTTCTAATGAGGCGATTCTTAGCAGGGCCCTAGATAGGTTCAGGATGGGGGTTAATCACCTGAAAGACCAAGACTTGATTAAAAGCTTGGAACTTTCAGCCCCACACCTCAAACCTCCAGAGAGGGGACAGGGAGATTGAGTTAATCACCAATGGCCAATGATGTAATCAAACCTGCCTACATAATGGAACCTCCATAAAAACCCTAAATGACAGGATTTGGGCACCTTCTGGGTTGGTGAGCATATTGAGGAGCTGGGAGGGGGGAACCCCTGGAGAGAACATGGAAAATCCACTCCTCCTTCAGGCTTGTATCCTTTTTAACAAACAGGTAAAGTGTCTTCCTGACTTCCGTGAGCCATTCTAGTAAATGATCTAACCTGAGAGAGGGTCCTTGGAAGCCCGGATTTACAGCCAGTCGCTCAGAAGTACAGAAGGCCTGGAGCTTGTGACTGGATCTGAAGTGGGAGGCAGTCTTATGAGACTTAACCTGTGTCGTCTGCATCAATTCCGGGTAATTAGTGTCAGAATTGAATTGAATTCTGGACCAGTTGGTGTCCAGAGAGTTGGAGAAGGAAATTTGTAAAACATACCATGTATTTGGTGTCAGGAAGAAGAAAACCCTCTCACTGGGTTTCAGAATATTGTGAGCAAAATAACTCAGCAGGAGACAGCTGGGTGTGCGCAGGTAACGTGTAGGAGAAACTTAACAGAGAGCAGGTAACATGTAGGAGAAACTTAACAGAGATAAATCGAGGTTCCTTTCTCAGGCTTCTCTGCATTTACAAAAGATTATGTGTATCTGAATGTTGCTAAGTCTGCTATAGTCACTGATTATCCTGTTTCGCTCTTTAGATTGTGAGCAACTTTTATTACACAAAAGACTAATGTGTTCTTCTTTGTACCTATAACCTAAGCAGAGTGTCTAGAGCTTAATAAAAGATCAGGAAATGTGTACTGACTCAAGATGAAGTGAATGGAATTGAACTGAACTGAACTGAATGGAAAGAAATCGGTCTTCTGACACCAAGTCTAGTTAGGATAGCATAGTTGCCTGCCTTCAGTGACTAGCCCAGGGATCGGGCTAAAATATCAATATTAATCTCAATTAATTCAGCTGCTTTTATTTAAGCAGCAGGGACTCAATTTCCCTATTGTCACAGGTGTATGGTTTGGCTGGCAACTTGATTATTACTGGCAGATAAGGATAATGGTCACAATAGTTCCAGTCTGTCTGGAGCCTTGCAGTGGAGCCTCTGTACTGAGTTGGCTACAAAAGGCACTCAAGCTGTGAAAATGACCAGAGGTTATGAGAAGCCATTCTTTAGCAGCAAAGACACTGGAAAGTGATTCTCCAGAAGGGGTCCTTTTTAAAAGCAGTGCTGAAGCAGCTTGATGATATAGCAGTTTATTTTGTGTGTCTACAAAGACATCAGAAATTTTCATTTCATAATGCTGGGAAATCCCACATTGATGGGACTTGATGATATAGCAGTTTATTTTGTGTGTCTACAAAGACATCAGAAATTTTCATTTCATAATGCTAGTGCAAGGAATTACCTATTAATCACCATTTGGAGTCAGTAAGAATAGAAATAAGCATGGGAATTCTGCATGAATGAAAACATTGATAATATATTAAATAAGCACCAATATATTAAACAAAACCTTCTACGTGTCAAAAGTTCTATGGTTAAAAGAGAAAAAGGATAAGCTGGGAAAAACATAACTATTATCATAGACCTAATATACAAAGAGCTCCCATAAACTGACAGTGAAGTGATTAACAAATAATAGACTATATCACAAAAATAATTTTAAAATAGGCAAAGTTATGAAAATGTAATTCATCAAGTGGTTCTTTACTGTATGAAAAAAGACTCAAACTCACTGAAAATAAGACTCATGTCAATTAAAACTAACGGAGATGTGAAGGATGAGTAAGTCGCCAAGTGAAAGGTGGAAAAGGCAAAATAAGCAAAGATACCAGTAAACTAACAATAGCCATTGTATATTGAATGTTTGCTAGGTTCTGTTTTAAATGCTGCTTTATAGGTTCTATTTCAATTGATCACCATACTAACCCTATGAAGAAGGAAGTATTGGTATCCCCATTTTACAGATGGGAGTATAGAGTTTACCAGAAGTCACAAAGAAAATGATAGAGCCTTAACTTCAACTCTGAAAGTTAAAACAACTCTGAATTTGGCAGACTGCCAAGGAAGGGGACTCTATAGGACAATGGCCAATAAAGAGAATATTCAGATACTGATCAATTGAATTTTGAAGACACATTGTTGTCAGGGTCCTAAAAGTTCAGTTAGACTGACTTCCCACATACCGTAAAACACAGATTACCTGTGCAACAGATGGCCACCCCAGCTGCCACCTAACTACTTCCAATGACAAGAGAACTTACTACTTTTCAAAGCAGTTCATGGCATAGATTTCTAATGAAATCTTCATTAGAAAAATTCTTTATATGAAGCTAAAATCTGCTTCTCCTTGAGTGTGAGTGATTTGTTCCAAGCAATAAAAAGGTGAATCTTCCCTCATACATGTGATGACCCTTCAGAAATACCCCAGATCCTTCATCCTTTGCTCACATGACATGGTCTTCAAGCCCATCACTTATCTGGCTACCTTCTCTGGAGTAGAATTCTGCACCTAATTTCTCATTTTTCTTATTGAAATTTATACCCAGACATAGTTGCATCAGATTAGGACTAAGCACTGGGATATATTTATTTCCCTTGAAATATCTGCATAACATATTCAATGAATATCAACAGTCGTGTATCACATTAGCCTTTTTAGCAACTGACTGAAGGAGTATACACAAGCCTCTTTCTCTGGCTAAGTTTTTAATATCTATTTTTATTTATAGTATCCTGAATGAAAATATCTCAAGGAAAGGGCAGGAGAAGCCTGTCCTGGTTTACAGCTCCTCGCCTCCAGGTTCTGTCTCCCTTTGAAATGTAAACACATACCTCCAGGGAGGTAAGTTTCTCCAGAATTCTGTCACTGTCTGTTCAATCACAGCCATAATTTAACTTCCAAGCTTTGTTCTTTAACCATTGAGCAAGTAAAACTTGCTCGAAGTCCTAACTGTGCAGAAATAGGAAAATACTCACCGTTGACTTGGGCTTGATCCAAATCTTTTTCCTAGGCCTGACTGGCACACAGGCTCCTCTTCTCTCCTCTCCTCTCCTCTCCTCTCCTCTCCTCTCCTCTCCTCTCCTCTCCTCTCCTCTCTTCTCCTCTCCCTTCCCCCTCTCCTGTGCTCTCCTCTCCTCTCCTCTCCTCTCCTCTCCTCTCCTCTCCTCTCCCTTCCCCCTCTCCTGTGCTCTCCTCTCCTCTCCTCTCCTCTCCTCTCCTCTCCTCTCCTCTCCTCTCCCTTCCCCCTCTCCTCTCCTCTCCTCTCCTCTCCTCTCCCTTCCCCCTCTCCTCTGCTCTCCTCTCCTCTGCTCTCCTCTCCTCTGCTCTCCTCTCCTCTCCTCTCCTCTCCTCTCCTCTCCTCTCCTCTGCTCTCCTCTCCTCTGTTCTCCTCTCAGGTTCTAGGGATTCAGCCTGACCATCTGTCAGCATGCATTTGCCTGCAAGTATCAAAATGCCTGAGTAATAATTGGTTAAGTAATAAAAGCATTTTGTGGTCTCACTTGACAAAATAGTTGGCAGTAGCAGGTCCTAGTTTGGTTTGTAGTTCAATGGCCCCACCCAGGACCTGACAACTTTTTCATCCTTTCACATTCTCTGTTCAACAGGAGGCTTTTATCCTAGAACCTTCCGCTCCATGGCCACAGAGTGGTTGTCATGACTCTAAGAAACAAGTCTGCATGCAGTAGCATGAAGTGAGAGCAGGGGACAGACAGGGATTGTGTGACAAGAAAAAAAGGTTTTGTCGCATAGGCTGCTTTTTCATCAGGGAGAAAAATGTCTCCCTGAATCCCTTAGTAGAGTTCCCTTTAATGGCCAGAATGGGTTCCATGCCCGCCTCTAGAGCGGTCACTGGCAAAGAAAGCCTGAATCAGTTATGATTAATTTCTGTTAACAAGTATAAATGTTAAAATTGATCCAGGAATTTCTGAAAAGCTTCTCTGTTCATCTCAAATCGAGAGGGGATTATAAAGAGCCCACTTACTATGTATCCGAGTGAAGGAGAGAATCCTGAGTTAATGCCCTCTTAGAGTTTGTTTGTTGTATCTTTTCTACAACAGGTATGAGCCCCATGGGAGAGAAGATCTTGGTTCTTGTACCCAATCCAGTGGATTGGGTCCATTAACACCTACTCCAGGCTCCTGACCTGCCTTCCTAAGAGGCTGGAGAGCTAAGCCTTGTGTTTCATGGACTCCTTTGAGCTGAAGTTCCACTGTCACCCACATGAGACTTGTATTAGGAAGCGCATGAAGGAGGGGGAGCAGCAGGACAAGAGGCATCCGTTAGGCTGGGGTGGGTAGTGGCAGAGGTGCCTTAAAAGCTTCGTGCAGCATTGGCCGAAGCTCTGACCACAAAGGAGCTGTTTCTAGAAGTGTTGCCAACAGCCTGTTCTTCTAACCCTTCCAAACAATTGTGTAAGCCTCCTACTACTTAGTTGTCAGTCCCTTTTTGTTTAAACTATCTAGGGAGGTTTCTGTGGTATATAACTAAACCCTAACAAAAAAGGGTCCTATCCAGGAAGGCCTCCAGGGAAAACAAGGAGTCTTCTGCAGAGAAGCTGCAGACAGTGCTAGTTGTAGGAGTGGAGGAAGTAGTAAGAGATCCCTAGAGACAGAGATGCATTCACTCTTGTCAAGTAAACTACAGGTAAGATACCTTCAGGGAAGGGAGGAGGGTTTCCATAGCGCCCACAACCAAAAAGACAGGCAGGTTTAAACATCTGGCAGGGCTAGAGAACAAATGCTGGTCCACTTGCTGTTCAAGTAAGAGCTTCTCTGCCCCTTTCCCTCCGTTAACAATTTGGGTAGAGGAAGAATTGAAGTTGGGAATGGAAAGCAGTGACCACTTCCTTTTTCTTCTCTGCATGCAGCAGGCCCAAGCTAGGGAATGCTGAGAGCATTGACCATTGGACCACATTTAAAGTTTTAGTTATGACAATCAACTAGACATTTTAATTATTGACCAAGGACTTATTCTACTTCAGAGAGACAAAAAAAAAAAAAAATGTCGAGGGTTCTGCTTGACTTATCATCCAGGGGCAAGGGGAAGAATTGGATGTGAGGAAATGAAATTTATGTTTTCATCCACTCTGAGCAAACCATACTTATTATCTAATCCTTCAACATAAATATACTTTGGCCTCTGTTTTTCTTCTCACAGCGGGGAAAAAATCATCTGAAGAGGAAGATTCTGATAAACAGACAAAATCAGCCTCACCTTACTCTTCCTATTTCACCAAAATTGGATAACAGAACTTTCAGAAATATCCTCTACAGAGACTTAAAACCTCCAAGAGATGGTGCAGATACATAAAACTGTTGAAGAAGAGTTGGAGAATTCAGTGGATGCCAAATATGTAATGGGTTATTATGAAAAGCTGGTGATACTTCAGTGAATCCCGTTAATTTTCCAGTTGATAAAATGCAAAGTCAAAATCAGCCATGGTCCCTCAAGCCTCCCCTCTGCAAATGTGCGCAGGTTTCACCGGGGAGACCAAATTCTGGGCTGGCTGCTCGATGGGTCTGATCCAATACAGCAATTACTTTTGCTGCTACAGCTCCCATAGCACCCTAGGCTTCTTTTCATAGCATTTAATACTCTGTATGATAATTGATTTTTAAATTTATTTAGCAGGATCGTGAATTTAACTCATGCCGCCACATCTCAGAAGTATGGAGATATAGTCCCTTTGTTAACTCATCTTAGCTCTCTTCCTCAGTCCCCACCTGCTGGTAAGGAGTGAAAACAATTAACATCTAAATCCTTCCTGGTTTAAACTTAATCTGATCCAATAATTTAAGTAGCCCCTTGAGTCTAGGAAAATAAAACTCAGTCGGTCCCCGTTTTCACCTTTTCAGCTCTAAGATGTTAACTGGGTGACGCACGTGGGGAAATGGGGTTGTGACCTTGTGACCGAGGAAGAGGCTGTGACTGTGGTCCTGAGAAGCTCCTTATCCTTGTCCACCTGGGTGCTCTCAGCAGTGCTGGCGCTGAAGCCGAAGCAGGTGGCTGGTGTGAACATGAATTTCCATCCCTCTCTCTCTCTCTCTGACTCACTCTGCCTCCCCTAGCTCCTCCCACCATGACACACCCCTCTGACTTCTGGCTGTGACTCCCATCTCACCCTGGCCCATCTTGCGGCCCCTCACCCCACCTCACCAGCACTGTGGATCCCCAGCCAGAGTCTCAGACATTCTCGGTCACAAGGGCCCATGTGGTAAGTATAGGTGACTCTAAAGTTAAGCTTCATGCCCTCCCTCCACCTCGGCATGGTGGCCCCATGAGGGTTGATAGGAGGCAGCCTGCAATGAGTGTCAAATGGGGAGTCAGGAAGGAGACCTCCTCTGCCATTGGTGTCTCCCCCAGTCACCTGATTCACAGTCAGAACATGTCTGATCTGCTCCTGTCTTGCTCTCTCCTTCCCACAACCCTGGAGCTGCAGAGGAATGGCTTCCCTCCCCATTTCCTGTGTGACACGGCTTCTTTCTACCACAGCACAGTTAGATCCCCTCTATGGGGTGTCTTCTCTACCTCAGGAGAGAACTCTGAACCAAGTCATCCAGACTTGGTTTCTAATGGATAGGGAATGAAAATGAATAAAAACATGTAGAAAATCCCCTCCCAATTCAATAGCCTGTTTTTTGAAGCTATTGTTTGGCTGCACAATCTTATTTTGAAGGTCAAAAGCTGAATACTAATTCTATCTCTCTGCATTATAAATTGCTTAGAACAATCTGTGGCACCCAGTAAATAATCAATGTTCTCTTTCTGTAACAAATCTCCTTGTGAGACTTGTTGGTGTCTTGGGCCAACTAGGAAAAATATGTGCTAGGAAAAGCAAAAGAGAACAATTATGTTAATTTCTAAGATATTAACTTTATTAACATTTACATTTTACCATATTTCAAAAGTATCAATTAGTATATGTATGTAGAGGAATTCAAACAATATAGAATTATCAAGATTACTAAGTGAAAGTCCCCATTTAACTTCTAATGTTTCCCGTGTCTTGGCTCCCCATTCTACTCTTTTCCCCAAAGATAATGATCATAAGCATTTTGGTTGGATCTCTTTACTTATTCATCTCCTCCATTACACTATGAGCTTTTTGAGCTGGTCTCTGTAGTGCCACAGGCCATCAATAAATATTTGATGAATGAATAAATGATTGAATAATGAATAATCAAATAATGCAGAACAAATGAAATAGCTTTAAGAAAAAATTTATTGTCATATAAACTTGTAAAGATTTTACTTCGTTTTGAGTTTTCTTGATAGGATTACATCTGATTAAGATAGAACGGAGATTAAATTATGAGGCCTCATTTTTCTAGGGAGATAAAGGTGAATCAGAGGCAAGATCCCTGTTCTCAAAGAGCTTACCTTCTAGTGGGGAGTGTGGGTGGGAGATAGAAAATAAATGAGCAAAAAAAATAAGTGAATAACTTCAGATTATGAAAGCTAATATGAAGAAACGAGATGGAGTAATGTGAAAGTGAATAATGGGAGGTGGAAAGCTGCTTTAGATCGAGTGATCAGGAAAGCCTTCTCTGAAGAGTGGCATGTGAGCTAAGACTTGAATGACAAGGAAGCAGACATAAAGATCCAGGGTCAGAGTATGTCAGGGAAAAGACATTTGGTTTAGTGGGTTCATAGAACAGAAAAAAAGGCAAGTGTGGCTGGAATACAGCAAATGTAGGTGAGAGATAGGAGAGGAGATGAAGGAGGAAGGTGATCAGATCAGGCTGCCTAGGGCCCTATGGGCCATGATAAGGAGTCTGACTTTTTCTAAGAGCAACAGGAGCCACTGAAATGTATGGCAGATAAATTTTCTAAAGGTCGCTGCACCAATATATATCCCATCCACATGCTCTTCTTAGATAGTGACTGAAACTCTCCTATTGAGAGGTGGGGTCTATGTTCCCTCAGTTTGAGTCTAGTTATGGGGATAGTCACTTCTCTGACCAATGTACTCTATTGGTAGAATATACACTATATGGCAGAAGTGAAATTATGCTACTTGCAGGTAGGTCATGACAAGAATTCTCTCTCTGTCTCTCTCTCCTGGCCCTTTGGAACTTAGCCACCATGCTGTGACAAAGCCCAAACTAGTCTTCATAGAGAGATCACGTGGAGGGACCTGTGTGGAGAGGTACTGAAGCTCCCAGCCAATAGCCAGCATCAACTGCCAGCCTTGTGACAAAATGAGTCTCCAACTAATTTTAGCCCCAACCTCTGAGTGAACCAGCTGAACATCCAGATGTCATGGAGCAGTGACAAGCCATCGCTAATATGCCCTCTCTGAATTCCTGACCCACAGAATCCCTGAGCATAAAAAAAATGGTTGTTTTTCCCCCACTACAGTTTGGGGTCATTTGTTACATAATAAGAATAGTAACTTGGACAAAAGGGTACAAACAAGGAAGATTGTCTGATCTGTTCAAATTTTAAAATGTCGTTTAGTCTCCTGTGAGAAGAGTGGATTATGTAGAGTAGAAGCAAAAAGACTTATGAAGACACCCTAATATGTCCCAGATAGAATCAGTTATTCCTTCTTATGCATACTTCTAACAAATTACCTATAAATATATTATACTTACTGGCCTACATCTCCCTGAAGGCCCTTAGAGTGAGTAGATAGTTTTTCTTTCTAGGAAAGCTAAAGTAGATCTTTGAAAATCCTGAAAGATTTCCTAATGAACATAACTCATTAAAATAGTTGCCCTCTTAGTCTTCTTTGGCCATATATCAAAGGAAGGAAAGCTTTGTGAATTAGGAAAGGCATCAAATTAATAAAAATCAATTTCTTAATCTTCTGATAATACTTTGGATTATCTGAGTGAAGACATTTTACTTATTGTGCCTCTCTCATGCGTAGTAGTGATAATAATGCTTATCTCATAGGGTTACTAAAGGCTAATGAAATAACATTTATAAGTTATTAAAGACTTTGTGGATAATGGCTTCACTGTCAGATTTCAATGAGACTCCCTCTATTCTGAGAAAATGTGTGCATGTGTGGTTGGGGGTAAGGTGGTACCCCCAAGGAGTGGATCCCTTTCCGGTGTTCCACTTTCTTGGACTAAGGATGTTGCTCCATTTCATCCATTCACCCTGGATAGTCAAGTTTGATTTCTCAACCATTGCCAAGAAACATATGATTGACTCATATCTTTAAAAGATTGAGTGCTTATTAGTACTGTGCTAAACATTTTATGAACATTATCTGATTTAATCCTTACAATGAACCTACAAGAGGAGTACTACTGTTTCCATTTTACAAATAAGCATAGTTAAGTACAAAGAGGCTTACTTACTTGAACAAGACCATATAGCCAGATAGAGCCAGGATTTGTGCCCCGTTCTCTCTGACTTCAGAGCCTGAGCTCTTAGCTCAGTGCTATAGTGCTATTGATCTTCACGGATGCCGCCCAATAGGTGAGTAGCAGTAACTCAATAATGTATGTCCTGTTTCCTTTATAAAGTCTTCCTTGACTTTATCAGACCACAGATATATCTAGCTCCAGAGGAGCTATTACAACACTTACTGTCTGTATCATTCACTTAGCGTCTATCATTTATCGTCTCATACAGTGTACTTGATTTTTGTGCATATACATCTTTTGTGCCTGCATCCATTGGGAATCTTTGGTTGCAAGCTACAGAAACTGACTTCAGCTAACTTAAGTGCACCCTACCATTCCCTGACCCCACATCTGTGAAGAATATTGGGTGATTCACAGAATCAAAGGAAAACAGAACTACCTTGGGAAAATAGAAACTAAAGACAACTCGGGAGATCTTTATAGAATAAGTTTATGGAAGTCATTTTTGGTATGACCGTCGGAATAATTTCACTTCAAGTGTTTTCATTCTACCCAGTGCCACTCTACTCAAGACTCTGATTCCTGTTAGAGCCAGAGTCTGAGTGGTCCAGCTACTATAGTCATCTGCCCGATCCTGTAGAGCACGAGGACTATGAGGGGTAATCCCCAGGATCCAGAATAATTCTACTGTGACATAGTATGAGCAATCATTCATTTCTAGAGTATATTGATAAATTTCATACCCTCTGATGAAAAGTGATACAAGTTTTCAGGCAGAAAAAAGAAACCATGGTCAAAGACAAGACTAAGAGGCAGAAAATTATTTAAAAGACAAGGGACCCTGAGAATTAACAGAGTAATCACAATTCTTAGGATGATGCCCTAGGGAGACGCACATCCATCCAGGCTTCACCAGTAAAAGTCAAAGTATTCTGTCTATTATACTCATTAACTGTCCCTTCTCTCTCTTCCATTTAGAGAATTGTTCACTGTGATAAATTTTACGGTTTGATCAATCTTACAGCAGTTTATGCCTCTTGAATAACCAAATATGGAAATGAATTTTTATGAACACAAGTTAGAAGTAGTACATTTATAGCTATAGATAAACTTGGTTTATACATTCTAAGTAAAGTTATAATGAGTGAACTTAGTACAAACCAGTTCAAGATTTGTTTTTCAAATTAAATTTTAGGGCCTACAAACTTTCTTATGAAAGCATGTGGTATTTTGGATCAAATTTTGTATTATTCCACTACTCAGAAATCGTTTCAGAAAGTTCTCTTTCCCTAAGTGCTATAATATTGACTGGTCAATGCAGAGCTCAAAGTAGTTGCAGAGAATCAATATTGGCTTCGTTACACCTTGGCAAAGCTAAGGCGATAAGCTAATAAGAGCTGTTGGACCAGAAGAACCATCTGAAGATAAAAGGATCTTTTTAAAAGTATAGCAAATACAAGATATGTTAAATTCTAATGAAACAATTTAAATTTCCTCCAAATAACTCTCAAATCTTTATATACATATTATTTAAATCACCTACAAAAACACAAAAAAAATCATGATTGCGCTTCTCAAGACCCAAAAATGTTAAATCTCTTACATAAAATTACCCAGTAAATCAGGGTAAAAGTTTCGGCAAGAATTTTTTTTATCATATATTTAATCCAGTATGCAAATGAAGTTAAATATAAATCTCTAATGTAGCATAGGGATAGTAGCATACAAATAACCATTAAAGAAATTATACGCAATCCCCTAAAATTTCAAATAATTGCACCTACGCTGTTGTTTATGTTATTTTTTTACATATTTGCTATTAATGCACACTTATCATTCTACATTTTTCTTTGATTCTTCAGTATAATCCTCCTACCTTTCTCCTCATATTGGACAAAATGAAACCAATCTAATCCCTCGCTCTTGAGAATGCTCACCAGAGCATTTGTGTTTTAATACACTAAGTTTTAATTCATCCTTCCTTCCCAAACAAGGGCGTATCTTCTGTTCTCAACTTAGCCCTAAAGTACTAATGGGCACCTGACTTTAAAATTAGTGTGCTAGTTCATTAGCTGGTTGAGAACAATAACGTGATACTTCTCTTGAGTAGTAAAATCAAGTTTATAAAACCATCAATGAAACAAAGTACTGATCTTCTAATCTATAATAGTGCCTGATGCCACATCTCACCTTCTAATTTCCATTGCACATGAATGGAGCCGGACTACTGATGATCGCATATTCTTTTCATAGAATGCTTCCAGAAAACAAGTCACTACCCAGTTATAGATCTCATACTTTGAGAGGTATGTGGAGATTCTAAACTACAATTTGTAAATAATAAAATTTTAAATTATGATTACTGTGCCTTGGGAAATCCTGAGGTTACATTTAATAATCAAATGCATTACTGAATATTATTCAGAATAGCTACACGTTTTTGCTCTTTGAATTTAATGAAATGAGGTCATTTCTGGCACAGAGCAGGTATGTAATAGTAATGACTAACCTTGACTGATTCCAGTGCCAGGCTACGTGCTTTTCACATACTATTTCATTTAATTCTCACAGTAGAATTATGGAATATGCACTTTGTTTCTCTAGACGGTGAAACAAAGCTTAGAGAGCCATGCAACTGGTAATAGTTAAGTAGGGCAGGGACTTAAACCTAGGGCCGTCTGATTGCAAAGTTCATGCTCTTAAAGGTTATGCATCTTAATTTGATAAATGAATGCATTTATAAATGGAAGAATGAGTAAGGGTTATATTGTAACTAGGAAGAGAAAAGGAATTCTATGCAAGTCAGAGTAACTGACTTCTGGAGGCTTAAACAGTAAAGACAGTGAGTGAATCATTTCATATATCAAGAAGGCTGGGCAGATTCAATTAAGCAGACACTTGTTTTTTCTGTCATCTCAGTGTGTCTGCCACGTCCCTTCATGATCAGAACTTCCATAGCTCTAATTATCTCCCCATATCACAACATACCAATATGGAAGAAGCGATAGAGGCAAAAGACCCCTGTGAACTTATGAACTTCCTCTTTTACCAGGGTAGAAGATCTTCTCAAGGATCTCTTAGCATATTTCCCCTTGCATCAGATTTCCCCATTACCAGAACTGGGTCACACAGATGCGTACCCCTAAACCAAATACAGGCAAAGGAGAACTGGATTGCCAGGCTGGCTTAGACCAGTTTAACTGTGTTGCCCATTACAATCACCCGGGAGGTTTGTAAAAAACCTGGGTCCCACTTTCAGAGATTATTATTAATTTGTCTGGGGTGGGGTGCAGATACCAGTATTTTTAAACATTTCCCCCATGATTTTAATATGCAGCAGTTGAGATTCAATGGTTTACGCCAATCTTGATTTTTCATTTTAGTCTGGGCCTGTTCCTATCCTATAAAAGTGAGCTGTTAGCAAGGAAGAGTAGGCAGACCCCATAGCCCGGTGTTTACCAGAACTTACAGAAATACATCTAGAAAACCCTCCTTCCAAAGACAGCATATCTGAATTCTACAGAAGACATTGTTCCATGAATTTAATTCATTTCATCAAGCACTTATTGAATTTATACTACTATATGTGCAAGACTGCTATATGTGGATAAAGTAAAAACTGGGAGCAGAGCACAATTTTTCTTTATCTTGTGGGTCAATTTCCTTATAATAATTCCTTCACTCAGCACCTAGGAGTATTAGTCTTCAGCATGTAGTTACTGAGCACTTAAGCAAGGCAGCATATTAGGCATTGGGCTCAAGCAGTGAACAAAGTAGGCAGAGATTCTGCCCTAATGGAAACTTATATTCAAGAATATGGTCAAGTTCTAGATAGTGAAGGGAATAGTAAAGAAATATGAATGAAAGTTTCCTCCTTCCATGATTTAACAATTCAAGTTTTACCTCTTCACTTTGTACTTTTTAAGCTCAGTATTTATTGAGGACTTACATGTCCTAGATAGATAGATACTGGTAGACACAACAGTCTTGATCCTATTCATAAAACTTGCCGTCTAAGCAGGAGAGACAAGCTAGGGGGCTGAGGGATGCGTGAAAAAGGGGAAAGGATTAGATGTGCAAATTGCCAGTTATAAAAATAGTCATGAGAATGTCAAGCACAGCATAGGGAATATAGTCAATAATATGGTAATAAATATGCATGGTGTCAGATGGGTACTAGATTTGTCAGTGATCACTTCATAAATTATATAAATGTCTAATCACTGTCAAACACCTGAATCTAATATATTATTGTATGTCAACTGAAATTGAAAAATAATTAGAAAATAAAAACAGAAAAAAAAAGAAAGTGGGTTTCTTGTAGGCAACATATAGTTAGTTGCGTGTTGTTTTTTGATTCACTCTGACAACCTATCTTCCAATTGGTGCTTTTCGACTATTGACATTCAAAATCAATTTTGATATACTTGGATTAATAGTTACTGTATTTGATACTGCTTTCTATTTGTTGCTCTTGTTCTTTGTTCTTAGTTTTCCACTCTTTTTGTTTTTCATGGTTTTAACTGAGCATTTAATGATTCCATTTTCTCTCATGTCTTAGGTGTCA